>NC_091955.1:22120657-22420657 GCF_031021105.1 Erythrolamprus reginae | reverse complement strand
TCCCAAAAGATTTGGAACACTTTAAAATTACCTGTATTACATCCTGCATGGTAGGAGCAGCGAAAATCATCTTCCGGCATTGTTTAGTTGACGGGACCCGGAGAAGACCCTCTCTGTGGGACCTAACTGGTCGCTGGGATTCGTGCAGCAGAAGGCGGTCCCTGAGATAATCTGGTCCGGTGCCATGAAGGGCTTTATAGGTCATAACCAACACTTTGAATTGTGACCGGAAACTGATCGGCAACCAATGCAGACTGTGGAGTGTTGGTATGACATGGGCATATCTGGGAAAGCCCATGATTGCTTTCGCAGCTGCATTCTGCACGATCTGAAGTTTCCGAACACTTTTCAAAGGTAGCCCCATGTTGAGAGCGTTACAGTAGTCGAGCCTCGAGGTGATGAGGGCATGAGTGACTGTGAGCAGTGACTCTCGGTCTAAATAGGGTTGCAACTGGTGTACCAGGTGAACCTGGGCGAACGCCCCCCTCGCCACAGCTGAAAGATGTTTCTCTAATGTGAGCTGTGGATCGAGGAGGACGCCCAAGTTGCGGACCCTCTCTGAGGGGGTCAATGATTCTCCCCCCAGGGTAATGGACAGACAGATGGAATTGTCCTTGGGAGGCAAGACCCACAGCCACTCCGTCTTGTCTGGGTTGAGTTTGAGTTTGTTGACACCCATCCAGGCACCGGCACATCACTTCCACTGCTTCGTTGACTGGACTGTGCAATACTGTGCTTCTGCAGATTGTTTTGTTGTCTTCCTTCTGGTGGGTCTTTGGAAGGATAAAATGAGTCTGGTTCTTGCTAATAATCCACAAAACTTTTATTTTCTGTGATGTATGTACTTGATGATAAATAAATAGAAATAGAAATAAATAGAAATAAAAAGAGGACACATTTTCTTGTGGGTGATTCGACTGTTAGAGGTGTTGATTTGGGACAGAGTAAGGATGTGGTGAAGGAGATGAGGTGTCTCCCAGGGGCCACTGCCAGCAGGGACAGGAGGTGGATTACAAACATTGTCAAGGCTGTGAGTAAAGGTAATAATGTTGATGTGGTGGTGCATCTTGGCACAAATGATTTGTCCCAGAGAAATGTTAATGTAGTAAAAAGAGATTTTCAATGTCTAAGTGTGGAGCTGGGTAAAATAACAGATTCAGTGACTTTCTCAGAGGTGTTACCGGTTTGTGGCCAAGAGGATAAAACAACGTGTATCAGAGAGTTTAATGTGTGGTTAAGGCAGTGGTGTAAAGCTGAAGGTTTTGGCTATGTAAGTCATGATGTCAGTAGGTGGTCTAATAGGGAGTTGTTTAAGAGGGATGGTTTGCATCCATCATACAGAGGTATCCAGGTGCTCGGTGAGGAAATCAGAACTTTTTTGGACAGGCATTTAAACTAGGTAAAGGGGACAGAGATGTAACTGATGTGGGTGATTTCTGTCCCCGACCAATGAGGATAAATCAGTTTTTGGAAGCTTATGAAAAGGGAGCTGCAAATAAAATAGATGTAGTTGTTGATGATAAGGGGCAAACTAATAATGAAAATAATGTTCTTCGGGTAATGTGCACGAATGCTCGAAGCTTGAGCAACAAGCTCTGTGAGTTAATGGCCATAATATCTAGAGATAATTTGGATCTGGTTGCCATAACTGAGACATGATTTAAGGATTCTAATGAATGGGAAATATACATACCAGGATATACACTGTATAGGAAGGATAGAATAGAGAGAAGGGGAGGTGGAGTAGCCATTTATGTTAAAGAAAGTCTAAAAACAACACTAATTCAAAATACATGTCAAGATCTGGAGACTCTCTGGATTTGCATGCAAAATAAAGAAGGTTCTGTCATTAGAATTGGGGAGATCTATAGGCCTCCAGGGCAATCCGAGGAATATGACAACAAGATGGTGGATGAAATTACCCAAATGGCACTAAAGGGAGATATTGTGGTTATGGGTGATTTCAACATGCCTGATGTTGACTGGAATATCCCCAGTGCCCTTACATGCAAAAGTAAGAATATAGTAGAGGCCTTTACAGGAGCAGCTCTGGCACAGCTGGTTAAAACACCAACTAGAGGGGAGAATATTCTAGATTTAGTTTTTACGAATGGGAATTGGGTTTCAGAGGTCAAGGTGGGAGAAAATTTAGGTTGCAGTGACCATCTATGTTTGTGGTTTGATGTAAAAACTCATTGCGAGCAATCCTATAATGCAACCAAAGTATTGGATTTCAGAAAAACAAATTTTAATGCAATGGGGGAATATTTAGATAATGAATTAAAGGGGAGGGATAAAATGGCAGGAGCGAGCACCCAGTGGACTGCATTAAAAAAGGCCATCTTAAAAGCCACTGGACTGTATGTAAGACAAATAACTAAAGGTAAAAGGAAGAAGAAACCGCTATGGTTTAGCAATGATGTAAGGGCTATAGTCAATGAAAAAAAGGCTGGAAGTATAGCTGATAGGGAGGTGTATAAAATGAGACAGAAGGAGGCGAAACAGATAATATATGCTGCTAAAGCCTCAAAAGAGGAAGAAATTGCCAAATCTGTAAAGAAGGGGGATAAAACCTTCTTCAGATATATTAGTGATAAGAAGAAGAAAAACTGCGGCATCACGAAGCTTAGTACCGGGAATAATACATGCATTAATGGGAATAAGGAGATCGCTGACCATTTCAATAGCTACTTCTGTTCAGTTTTCTCAAAAGACACCTTACAAAATAATACTATAGAGGGATATAGCATTGCTTCCAGCTGTACGGATTCAGCTCCAGTGATTTTAGAAGCCAATGTCTTAGAAGAACTTGAACGATTAAAGATAAATAAGGAAATGGGTCCAGATGGCATCCACCCCAGAGTTCTTAAAGAACTCAGATCTGTCATTGCTACCCCCCTGACTGATTTGTTTAACCAATCCTTGTTAACAGGAGAAGTTCCTGAGGATTGGAGAATGGCCAGTGTTGTGCTTATCCACAAGAAGGGCAGTAGAGAAGAAGCTGGTAACTACAGGCCAGTTAGCTTGACATCAGTGGTAGTTAAAATGATGGAGACACTACTCAAAAAGAGGATAAATCAGCACCTAAAAACAATAACTTATTGGACCCAAATCAGCATGGCTTTACTGAAGGCAAATCATGTCAGACTAATCTCATTGATTTCTTTGACTATGTCACAAAGGTGTTGGATGAAGGTGGTGCCGTGGATATTGCCTACCTGGACTTCAGCAAAGCCTTTGATACGGTTCCACATAAAGAGCTGATAGATAAATTAGTGAAGATTGGACTTAATCCCTGGATAGTTCAATGGATTTGCAGCTGGCTGAAGCGTAGACATCAGAGAGTTATTGTTAACGGCGAGTATTCTGAGCAGAGTCAGGTTACAAGCGGTATGCCACAAGGGTCTGTTCTGGGTCCTATTCTTTTTAATATGTTTGTGAGTGACATAGGGGAAGGTTTGGTAGGGAAGGTTTGCCTATTTGCCGATGACTGTAAAGTGTGCAGTATGGTTGATATTCCTGGAGGCGTCTGTAATATGGTAAATGATTTAGCTTTACTAGATAAATGGTCAAAGCAATGGAAACTGCAGTTTAATGTTTCCAAATGTAAAATAAGGCACTTGGGGAAAAGGAATCCTCAATCTGAGTATTGTATTGGCAGTTCTGTGTTAGCAAGTACTTCAGAAGAAAAGGATTTAGGGGTAGTGATTTCTGACAGTCTTAAAATGGGTGAACAGTGCAGTCAGGTGGTAGGGAAAGCAAGTAGGATGCTTGGCTGCATAGCTAGAGGTATAACAAGCAGGAAGAGGGAGATTATGATCCCGCTATATAGAATGCTGGTGAGACCACATTTGGAATACTGTGTTCAGTTCTGGAGACCTCACCTACAAAAAGATATTGACAAAATTGAACGGGTCCAAAGACGGGCTACAAGAATGGTGGAAGGTCTTAAGCATAAAACGTATCAGGAAAGACTTAATGAACTCAATCTGTATAGTCTGGAGGACAGAAGGAAAAGGGGGGACATGATCGAAACATTTAAATATGTTAAAGGGTTAAATAAGGTCCAGGAAGGAAGTGTTTTTAATAGGAAAGTGAACACAAGAACAAGGGGACACAATCTGAAGTTAGTTGGGGGAAAGATCAAAAGCAACATGAGAAAATATTATTTTACTGAAAGAGTAGTAGATCCTTGGAACAAACTTCCAGCAGACGTGGTAGATAAATCCACAGTAACTGAATTTAAACATGCCTGGGATAAACATATATCCATCCTAAGGTAAAATACAGAAAATAGTATAAGGGCAGACTAGATGGACCATGAGGTCTTTTTCTGCCGTCAGATTTCTATGTTTCTATGTTTCTATAACAGTTAATATTATATTCCAGCACCAAAAGTAACCTACCTGTTTACTGAGATTTTGCTAAATCTCAGGCAGAGATTGCAATTGGCTTCACATACTCAAGCAGGTTTATTTCTGCTTTCTGGCAGTGGTACATATACTTATAATAAGCACACACAGTACTGTGCAATGGTTTAGGCAGTTGTGCAAAAATATTGTAAATTAAAAGTACTTTCAGAAATAGAACCATTAATAGTTTATTTTTATCAATTAACACAATGGAAAGTAAATGAATGTGCCAAAATCCTGATGGATTCAAAAGCAAGGCTAAAAATGCTAAAATTACATCTACTAAGCTCCCTCCATGAATCCTCTGAATAAGAACAAAACTAAATAGCCTTTTGCCTTATAGTCATTATAGTTATTTCCATAATTTGCCAATGAATGGGCAAATGAACAGAAGAGAAATCCAAATCAAATCAATGTTTGGTGTGACCACCTTTGGCTTTCAAAATTTTTCTGGAGTACTCAATGCTATAAGACTGGTTCAGAAATAGCATGTTGCACCTATTGTATGAAATTGTGGTTTAATAATATGTAGGGTCCATGGATTTTGGTTTTTTAACACAATAAATATTCTACAATATATGTATGTATGTATGTATGTATGTATGTATGTATGTATGTATGTATGTATGTATGTACGTATGTATATATGTACCCTGTTTCCCCGAAAATAAGACGTACCCCGAAAGTAAGGCATGTCAGAGGTTTTGCAGAATTTGCTAATATAAGGCACCCCCCGAAAATAAGGCGTACTCAAGTTTACATACGGTACGGTGGAAAAACGTACGGTACCATTCAAAGCTGTTCATAGCGGTACCATAATAATGTGGCGTCCCCTGCTGGCTCCTTCCATCGCTTTGTACCGTCCAGTACAGCAGACACAGTCTGCTGCTGTCTCATCGCCATTACAGTCTCCACTACAGTGCGTAGACTGTAGTTCCTCTGGTGGCTGGAAGCTGCAATAGTGGGAGTATACTGTTATACCATATAAGTGCCGTCGTTTGTGTGTGTGGGTGCCATACTGACAGGTACCGTATCATAATCAGTGTAAGGTACGGTACACTTTCTTCGGGGGTGTCAGCTTTTCTGCCTGTGAATTTGTCTTATTTGAGAAATATAAGGCACCCCCCGAAAATAAGACGTAGCACAACTTTTGGAGCAGAAATTAATATAAGACAGTGTCTTATTTTCGGGGAAACACGGTATGTATGTATACGTGTATATATATATATATATATACACACACACATACATACTGTATAGTGTATATATAAAAAGCTCATTTCTAAATCTTTAACAGGATATTTCCTCCTGATATGACAGATCTTAACTATTATCCACCCTGACTCGTATGGCTGCGAGAGTAGGAGATCTATAATGCATTTCAAAGTTGTGCATGTATCTATTGCCTGTGTAACGGCATGCTTTAATATCTATGAAGAAAATGACAAACCATTAGAAAACAGCAAGAGCCTAAATATTATGACACAAAGTTCTGTGTGTATTAAAATGTAAGAATTTTAATAAGCTGTGCAATAAAGGTATTTGTAAATGGTGGAAAACATACAGTAGAAATAACCTTTTTGGAGGAATACATGCAAGATTCCCCTAATTTGTTAGTATTTAAAGCATATCATTATTTTCTCTACATTTTTTTTTCTACCCTCCCAAATATTGTCAACAAATTAAAGAGATGCCGCTGATATATTTTGGACTACAACACACAATGAATTCCCAGTGCTCAATACGAAATAGCGTCCACTATAATGGGCAGCAAAAAGTGACCATCTGTTAGATATTACTTTAGCATCAGCATCTACTTCATAAAACAGGCCCTTTCCATGTTCCCTCTAACAATGTAGAATGAATTCCATTCTATTCATGCCCTTTGGGCACCAGCATGATTTGGAAACCTAATAAAGTAAGTCATCAAAGAACAACTCATGTGCCCAGAATTTGTATTAGTGTACTACAGGGAACTGAAGTGGTACTATCCTTTAAGTCTACATCTTCTAAATCTTCATTTATTGCCACAAAATCAATGTCTTTTTTTTTTTAGTAGATAGTTTCGCTAAATAAGAAATATTATACTGAAGCAATCATATCCTACTCTTTATTTTCCCAGGGAACATCCATATTGTTCACCATAAAGATTATTTGATATTTATTGTTTTTCTGTCCCCAAGGAATTCATAGTACTGTTCAGCTTTGTTAACAGTGTGAACAGGCCAGAAGTATAAGCTCCTACCCGCTGAGAGGTGTTTGTTACTGGATGTGGTTTTGAACGTTGATCCTCGCAGTTGAGCTTGACACATAGTCATTCTGCACAATTTTCCTGCCTATTTCTGGAAGAAATTATTTGTCAGATGGAAAAGAGAGCTCCCCGTGACATTCAGGATCCTGGATATTGTATTTCCACTTGGCTTACCAGAACTGAAAAATAACTTTCGTGCATCTTCTTATTGTATAGATCAGTGATAGTGAATCTATGGCACGGGAGCCATATCTGTTGGCATGGGAGCTGTTGCCCTAGCTTAGCTCCAAAGTGCATGTGTGTGCCGGCCAGCTGATTTTTGGCTCACGCAAAGGCATTTCCAGAGAGCCTTTGTGGGGATGGGGGAGGGTATTTTTTACCATCCTCTGGCTCCAGGGAAGCTTTTGGAGCCTGGGGAGGACAAAACATGAACCTACTGGGCCCACCAGAAGTTGGGAAACTGTTCTGTCGGTCTCTCTGGTAGACTCCTCCCAAAATTTCACAGGTACAAATTTCAGACCCACACACGTTTGAAAATTCAAAACAATGTTCTTTATAATGAAAATTCACTTAACCTAAGCCCTCTTTTGGTATAACAAAGAGCACTCGTCTCCAAACAAACTGGTAATTTGTACAAATCCCTTATCAGTTCAGTGATACTTAGCTTGCAGCTGTGAGGCAATTCACAGTCCTTTCAGTTTCAAAGCAGGGAAAAATCAGCACACAAAAAGTCAAAGTCAGTAAACCAGTCACGAAACACAACCATCAGATAATCCTCCACAATGGCCAAACCCACAGGCTGCTCTTTATAGCAGCCTCACTAATTACCACAGCCCCACCCAACCACAGGTGGCCTCATTTTCTTTGATAATAATCTCTCAGTTGTTGTTGCCTATGCATCGCTCTCCGCATGCGTGGCTGTATCATTAACTCTTGTTCCGAATCCAAGGAGGAGCTAGATAATTGATCTCCTTCTGAGCTGTCTGCCACACTCTCCTCCTCCCTGTCACTCATGTCTTCTTGGTCAGAAGAGCCTTCATCAGCAGATTCCACCGGGGGCAAAACAGGCCTGCAGCATGTGGATGTCTCCCCCACATCCCCAGTCTTTGGGGCAGGAGCTGGGCCAGAGCTAACCACAACAGGAAACAGGCCATTTCTGGTCTCCAGAAGGCCTCCAGGGGGTGGGAGAAACTGTTTTCGCCCTCCCCAGGCATTGAATTATGGGTGTGGGCACTCAGACATGCACAATAATGCACACCCACACTCTTTCGGCACCTGAGAAAAAAAAGGTTCGGCATCACTGGTATAGATTATGTAGATAGAAAAAGCTATGGGTTCTGTCCCTAGTTGTGAGTTTCTATCCTTCCTTTTACTTCATTCACTTTACATCTATTTGTAGATTTGTTTTTTTAAAAATCCTCTTATATCTTTGGAAGGAGGGGATTTTTTTGGGGGGGGGGGATCTGGTAGAAGCCAGAGTGATGTCACATGTGTCCTAATGCAATTGCTCAAGTGGTCTGAATTGTGTAATGCAGGGCTGTCAAACTTGATTTCATTGTGGGCTCCATCAGGTAAAGTTTGACCTCAGGGATGGGGTTGGGTGGTCATGGCCAGGGTAGGCATGGACAGCTTGAGGTCACTCATGTTGGGGGTACCTGTGGTAGCCAAGTGCTAAGGCAGGACTTCCTTCAGACCTTCCATTCCTTTCATTATAATCTTCCTTCCTTCCTTCCCTCCCTCCTTCCTTCCTTCCCTCCTTCCCTCCCTCCTTCCCTCCCTCCTTCCCTCCTTCCTTCCCTCCCTCCTTCCTTCCTTCCCTCCTTCCCTCCTTCCTCCTTCCTTCCCTCCCTTCTTCCTTCCTTCCCTCCCTCCCTCCTTCCTTCCCTCCTTCCTTCCTTCTTTCCTTCCCTCCCTCCCTCCTTCCTTCCTTCCCTCCCTCCTTCCTTCCCTCCTTCCTTCGTTCTTTCCTTCCCTCCCTCCTTCCTTCCCTCCCTCCTTCCTTCCCTCCTTCCTTCGTTCTTTCCCTCCCTCCCTCCTTCCTTCCTTCCCTCCCTCCTTCCCTCCTTCCTTCCTTCTTTCCTTCCCTCCCTCCCTCCTTCCTTCCTTCCCTCCCTCCTTCCTTCCCTCCTTCCTTCCTTCTTTCCTTCCCTCCCTCCCTCCTTCCTTCCTTCCCTCCTTCCTTCCCTCCTTCCTTCATTCTTTCCTTCCCTCCCTCCCTCCTTCCTTCCCTCCCTCCTTCCCTCCTTCCTTCCTTCTTTCCTTCCCTCCCTCCCTCCTTCCTTCCCTCCTTCCTTCCCTCCTTCCTTCCTTCTTTCCTTCCCTCCCTCCCTCCTTCCTTCCTTCCCTCCCTCCTTCCTTCCCTCCTTCCTTCCTTCTTTCCTTCCCTCCCTCCTTCCTTCCTTCCCTCCTTCCTTCCTTCCCTCCTTCCTTCGTTCTTTCCGTCCTTCCCCCCCTCTTCATTCTCATTTCTTCTTCCTTCCCTTCTTTCCTTATTTTTCCTTCCTTGCTCTCTTCCCTTCTTTTCCTTTGTCTTTCCTCTTTCCCTTTCACCTTTCCTATCCCTTTATCCTTTTGTTTTGTTTTGCTTTAGCTTGTTTTGCTATCCCTCTGCCCAGCGATAATGGAGCCCTCCTGGGCTCCATTTTCACTGGCAGAGGCACAGCGAGTCAGTCCTTTGCTGTTTCCAACAGTGACCCCACAGGCTAGATCTGGCCCGTGGGCCTTGAATTTGACACTATTGTCATTGTATCTGGGAAATTATATGGTACACATTATTGCCAATAAAGTAAAGACGTGACTTGCCTTTTTCCCTGCCCAGGTATACACCAAATTTACAAACCTATAAAGTTTCCTTGCATTTAGCCACTGCTACGGAAACTATATAACTAACCTGACATGCCACAGTGCATTTAATCTGTAAACTATTTTAAACCCACCCCTTTGTTTTGTCCACAGCTAGAGCAGATTGCAAATGATTGCAGGTGCTTACTAGTGCTGATTGAATAAGCGTGAAATGAAAATTGGACAACTGCAGTCTTGGTGAGTAACTAATATTTGCTAAGGAAGTAACAACATGCAACGTGAATATGCTAAACTGTGCATTCCAGCCAACATAGAGATACAGGAAGAAAGAAAATAGGAGATATGCTGTGTTGCCCAGACTGCAAAGCAGCTTACTGCTTGTAACCTGCCAGCAATAGTTTATAAGTGGCAGAGTGCTATTTAAAGGGTTGTATGCGTGGGTGGAAAATCCTGAAGTTATAGTCTATATAAAAGTGAATGTCTGTAAAAATATAGGGTCAGAAAGATTCAAGATGAAGTAGGTACAGTGATACCTTGTCTTACAAACTTAATTGGTTCCAGGACGAGGTTCTTAAGATGAAAAGTTTGTAAGACGAAACAATGTTTCCCATAGGAATCAATGGAAAAGTGATTAATGCGTGCAAGCCCAAAATTCACCCCTTTTGCCAGCCGAAGCGCCCATTTTGGCGCTGCTGGGATTCCCATGAGGCTCCCATGCATGGGAAACCCCACCTCCGGACTTCTGTGTATTTGCAATGCTGCAGGGGAATCCCAGTAGGGGAATCTCAGCATTGCAAAAATGAGCGCTTCGCTGGCAATAGAAGTCCGGAGGTGGGGTTTCCCAGCGAAGGGAGCATCAGTGAAATCGCAGCATCACAAAAACACCGAAGTCCTCGAAACCCCACCACCAGGTCTCTGTGTTTTTGTGTTGCTGCGATTTCACTGAGGCTCCCCTCGCTGGGAAACCCCACCTCCGGACTTCTATTGCCAGCGAAGCACCCATTTTTGCGCTGCTGGGATTCCCCTGCTGGGATTCCCCTGCAGCATCACAAAAACACGGAAGTCCAGAGGTGGGGTTTCCCATGGAGGGGAGCCTCAGGGGAATCCAGCAGCACAAAAACGGGTGCTTCGCTGGCAACGGAAGATCTGGAGGCGGGGTATCCCAGCAGCGGCGGTGGGTTTGTAAGGTGAAAATAGTTTGTAAGAAGAAGCAAAAAAAATCTTAAACCCCAGGTTTGTATCTCGAAAAGTTTGCATGACGAGGCATTTGTAAGACGAGGTATCACTGTATTTAGAAAATTGATAAGGATTACAGAAAACATTCAAAGATTTTTTTTAAAAAAAAACCATTGATATAGTTGATAGCTGCCTTGAGCAAAGTGGAATAAAATTATTCAGTCATCGATATGTGTGCATAATGATATAGGAATTCCGTTTTATATTATTCTGCAATCATTTCACTTTTACCGAAGCATAAATAATGGGTTGTCCTCCATAACGCATTTTGTAAACCTGCATAAAATGCATGACTGCACAACTTTATATCCATTTAGCTGGGAGCAAGTCTGATCAACTTGGTAAGTCTCCTTTTTCAGAAGGCATTGCAATCAAGACAATTCAGTGTTCTGATAAAATTTATTCATTTTTTTTTTTTTAAATATAATTTACTTCCCAATGTCTGTGGGTGGTTCATAAAGGATTAAAAACTATGAAATATAAACAATGAAACAAAACACACAGCACGCGCTCAGGTTGAAAACATTTCATTTTCAATTCATACCAAAATAATATTATGATGATACAATCAATCCTAATTAGTAGACTTGATGAAGTTAAGTCTTGGGGTGGAGAATTTGTGGTGGGTGTGCTGTGCTTGGGGATTGCTATGTGTGCTGGGCCTGGTCTTTGTTGTGTGAATTTCGTTATTTGAGTATACTGTGTATATACATACAATGACAACAAAATAACAATGACAACAACTTTTATTATTATTATTATTATTTTCACCAAAAAACGAACAAAAAACAGCAAATGGGATTGATATGCTGGATTTCGTATCACGATATCACAAGTCGAACACTTCCCAAGCATCTAGGACTGTGTGATGTATTTTAGTACGATGTAAGCAGATCCAAGTATGGTGGCCTTTTGCAACTGACATATCGTGATTTTGTCAATGTTTATTGTTTTCTATTATTATTATTATTATTATTATTATTATTATTATTAATTAGATTTATATGCCGCCCCTCTCTAAAGACTCGGAGCGGCTCACAACAACAGTACAAATCCAATGATTAAAAACAATTAAAAACCCTTAATATAAAAAACAGTCGTATATCTCAGACAAACCATATATAAAGTGGAAACGGCCCAGGGGAATCAATTTCCCCATGCCTGATGGCAGAGGTGGGTTTTAAGGAGTTTGTGAAAGACAAGGAGGGTGGGGGCAATCCTAATCATCATCATCATCATCATCATCATCATCATCATCATCATCATCATAGCATAATCAATTGAAAGTAAGTTGTTGCTGTATTTAAGAACTGTTCCATGGCAGTGCATCACACTATAATACTTCCTAGGACACATGAACAAGGACAGAAGCACCAGCCTGAAGATGACGAGTGGGACCTCGTCGAAACATCACCAGAAATCTCTGAATCCTACACGGGAAGAAACCCAAATATGCCAAAACCGTCATACCTGTACCCATGAAAATCTATGAAAACACATACACATACACATACACATATACATATTGTTGTGGTTGGCTCTGGCCCAGCTCCTGCCCCAGGGAATGTGGAGGTGGATGCAGGGGAAACTTCAATATGTCACAGGCCTGTGTTATTGCCGACAGAGTCAGTTCAGAGTTTAGTTTCCTCTGACGAAGAAGAAGGTGGGAGTGACTTGGAAGAGAGGAGCTTGGCACACAGCCCAGGCAGTCAATCTCCCTTATCTTCCATTGATTCAGATGAAGACGTTTTGGACCCACTCAAGCGCAGAATTATGCGTAGAAGAGACCAAGTAAGGACATATTACAGGAGATAAGAGTGGCCACCTGTGTTTGGTTGGGGCTCCAGTAATTAGGGCTGCTGCTATAAATAGCAGCATGTGGGTTTGGCCATTGTGGAAGAGTATCTGATCGTAGTTCGTCAAGAATCCTGTGTTGCTGGTTTCTGGACTTTGTTGATTTTTCACGCCTTTGAAAACAGCAGTGCAACGTGTGTGTCTCACTTCGTTGGAAGAAGAAGGGGTGTGGAGTTTCTTCACAGCTGCTAGCTAAGTACTTAATGACAGCTTAAGGTTAATTGTACAGACTACCCGGTTGTTTTGGGATGAGTGCTCTTTGCAATACAAAAAGAGTGCTTAGTTTATTTTGAATTTTGGGATAAAGAACATTGTTTTGAATTTTCAAACGTGTGTGTCTCTGAAATTTGTACCCTTGAATTTTTGGGAGGCTCCTACCAGGGAGCCTGGCAGAACACATATACATATACAGATATATAATGTTTTCATGAGCAAATTATGGGTATGACTATAATATGGAAAACAATTTAGTTTTGTTCTTATCCTGAGGTGGTATGGAGAGAGCTTATTAGATGTAATTTTAGCCTTGCTTTGGAATCCCCCAGGAAGGTGGCATGTGCTGTGGGATATAGAAAGTAAATGACCCCATGGATGTATATGTCTGAAGGAGACATATCTCTATAATGGACAACAAAAACGAATTAAGGGCTAGGGAGACCTAAAAGAGGGCAAAGACCAGAATTGTGAACAGATGGTATGTGAGACCCCCTGGCCTCTTGAAAGCTAGGAAGTGTGGAAAAAATGGCAGGCTGTAATTAGCAGGAGGTTGTTAAAAAAAAAAAATCTCTGATCTCTCAGGACAACTGCTGAAAAAGAACAATACCTAGGCTCAGAGCCTAAAATATGACTATAATAATAAAACAATTTTTATGACAAAGCCCACATTGCAGAGTACAGATTTACATCCCCACCCCTGAAATTATTGTGTTTGAATCAGGTCTACAGCATGTGAAGTTCTGAACCCGTAAATGTGTAGCAGTAATTAAAATGCCAGCTGCCTTGTTATAGAACTGGCTGGATATTTTTTTTCTCTCTGTCTCTCTGTGTATAAAAAAATATGAAGATCTGAACATTTAGAATAGCCATAGTAAAGCTTTCCGGAAGTATATATAACCAATAATGATCTTTGCATATTTGGGGTTCAGCAAAATAAATTTGTCGCACTTCTGGCACTAGATTGGTTGCTGCAAATCATTCCAAATTATAGCATTTATAAACAGATTGCTTGAAACATTATTTTGCTTATGACTGAAATTCAGTCTCAAGGCTGGACATCAAACCAAGAATAATTACAGACTTCTTAGCATATTTTAAAGACTTCTTAGCATATTACAAATGTGTTGAACCTAGTTATAAATCTTTATCAATGTAATGTAGAAAGCTATAGTTACAGGGCTGATTAAAAATACAATTGATTTTCATGTAATTGTATATTTAATTATTTAGGGTTATACGCAGAAATAATTAGCCCCCTTCATGCACACAAAAACAGAGTTTATTTGCCTTTAACCACAGGCTGGAAGAAGCAAATTTGGATTCTTGTGAATTGAAGCTAAGTTGTCCAAAATACTAGGAATTCTGAACAATGGATGCTATAAATCTTTCAGCTGTTTGCTGGGATCTGAGTTGTGACATATATGTACTGAGTGGTTTGATTAACAGTCAAAGAAGGTAGCTGAAGAAAGATAAGGCTATACTGGACAAGGGTGATCAATACATTTAAATAAAAAAACCCTAAAGAAAACATTTTAAAAAATGTTTGTCATCCAAGGAATGTGAGATGGCATGTGGTCTTCCCCACTTGACGTCCCAAGAATAGAATAGAATAAAATAGAATAGAATAGAATTTTGAGCAGATCCATAGATGTTCCACGAGAAGAGTACTCCACTCCTCTACTTACAATAGAATCCCTTATGCTACCAGGCTTGAAATTTTGGGCTTGGACAATCTGGAACCACACCGCCTGAGATCTGATCTAAGTATAGTACCCAAAATTGTCTGCTACAATGTCTTATCTGCCAATGACTACTTCAGCTTCAACCTCAATAATACATGGGCAAACAGTCAATACAAACTCAAGGTAAACTGCTCCAAACTCTTGAAATCACTGGAAATCTTTACTTATTTCCAGTGATATAGTGATGCTGTTGGAACACAGCCCACAGTTCTCTAGGTTCCTCCAAGCTGGAGTGGTGTATCATTTAGATTAGCTGGTGACATCTAATAAGACATGAGTAAATTTAGGTTTCATACCACTGAGCACTCAATATCAGGATGTGGACCATTTTTTTGTTGGAGTTTTCTCTCTATCTGTGTATGCAAATGTGTGTATGCGTGTTTGTGCAACTTGATCCTTGAACCGGATTTGATTCCTAACTCATGATTACCCTACGAAAATAGACTAACCATCCTGGGCCTTGAAAGCTTAGAACTACGACGCCTAAAACACGATTTGAGTATTGCCCACAAGATCATACGCTGCAACATCCTTCCGGTCAACGACTACTTCAGCTTCAACAGCAACAACACAAGAGCACGCAACAGATTCAAACTTAATATTAACCGCTCCAAACTTGACTGTAAAAAATATGACTTTAACAATCGAGTTGTCGAAGCGTGGAACACATTACCGGACTCAATAGTGTCAACCCCTAACCCCCAACATTTCTCCCTAAGACTCTCCACGATTGACCTCTCCAGGTTCCTAAGAGGCCAGTAAGGGGCGTACATAAGTGCACTGATGTGCCTATCGTCCCCTGTCCAATTGTCTTTCCTTATCCCTTTTATCTTATATATTCTCTCCTCTATATATATTCTCTTCCTATCTACTTCTCTTCTTCTTTACTTCCTATCTTTATATACATTACTTAATGTCTATTCTCTTTCATATGTACTGTATATTGGACAAAGAATAAAATAAATAAAAAATAAATAAAACATTATTTTCAACAGAAACTCATTAGGGTCACATTTTTGGCCATCTGTAACTTTTTGAACACTGGTCACAGTATGTTTGCAAAGTTGACCCTGCTCTTTTGATTTGTTTTGGTTTCCTTTCAAATTGCACTGAGTGCACAGAGAGCACATTCATTTTCATCTTTTCTCCAGACAAGTAACAAATTCCAGTTTGAAACTGATCCTTTCAACTTCCTTACAATTTTCAGGAATTTTCCTTATAAATTACTCTGTCTGCCCTCCTGAGACAAAAAAAGGTTTTATCCAAGCATACACACACACACACACACACAGAGACACACACACACACAACCTAGGAGTCATCTTAGTGGCAAAATGATACAGTGATACCTTGTCTTACAAACTTAATTGGTTCCGAGACGAGGTTCTTAAGGTGAAAAGTTTGTAAGACGAAACAATGTTTTCCATAGGAATCAATGGAAAAATGATTAATGCGTGCAAGCCCAAAATTCACCCCTTTTGCCAGCCGAAGTGCCCATTTTTGCGCTGCTGGGATTCCCCTGAGGTTCCCCTCCATGGGAAACCCCACCTCTGGACCTCCGTTGCCATCGAAGCACCTGTTTTTGCGCTGCTGGGATTCCCCTGCAGCATCACAAAAACACGGAAGTCCGGAGGTGGGGTTTCCCATAGAGGGGAGCCTCAGGGGAATTCCCAGCAGCACAAAAACGGGTGCTTTGCTGGCAACGGAAGTCTGGAGGTGGGGCATCCCAGAGACGGCGGTGGGTTTGTAAGGTGAAAATAGTTTGTAAGAAGAGGCAAAGAAATCTTAAACCTCGGGTTTGTATCTCGAAAAGTTTGTATGACGAGGCGTTTGTAAGACGAGGTATCACTGTATTTTAAAGAAACTGCTTCCAATCACTTGTCATTACAGGATGCAGAATCATGTTAATAGAAAGCAATTGGACATAACTCCTAAAGAAACGATTTTTAAAGCATCATGACTTAATATCACTTAGAGAGGGC
Source organism: Erythrolamprus reginae (assembly GCF_031021105.1). Classification (NCBI taxonomy): domain Eukaryota; kingdom Metazoa; phylum Chordata; class Lepidosauria; order Squamata; family Dipsadidae; genus Erythrolamprus; species Erythrolamprus reginae. Next base: position 22,404,162 of record NC_091955.1, on the reverse strand, counting down.
AGTATATCAGCCTGCGCATGAATGGCACTAGGGAAAAAGAAAGGGGAAAAAATTACAGGAGGGAATGGCAAGAAACAGGCAACAATGATTTCTGGATGGTATAAGCTTTGTTAACAAGGACAGATTCACAATAGTGGCAAATTCCTGTAGCTCTGGTGTAGGATAAAAGTGAAGGTTAGTTTTCTATGCTTGTGGGCTGGTTTCCAAATGTTTCATTTGGAAACTCTGCTGAGGATGTTACCCAACCTGGTAAAGAAACATTTGGAAACCAACCCACAAGTTGGGGGAATGAACCTTCACCCTCAAGGACAGATTCCTTTGAAGTAAGGTGGATTGATTTTGATGGAATTTATTTCCAAGGAAGCGAGTTCCAACACTCTTACTTTAATGCCATGAAAGTAAATAAAAAAAGCTAATTTAGATAGTTTTAGATACTTAATATGTGTCGAGCAATCGTATAGCTTGCACAGAGAAATAAATTTATTTATTGCACTGCTTTTTCTACTTCACAATTGTTAACACTCAAATAATCTCCCCTTTTTTAGGTATCTCTGCCAAGTTGTGGAACTCTGGTGTTGGAGAACTAGTATTATGGACAGCCAAGGAAACAAATGGACTTTTCAACAGATCAACCCAGAGTTCTTACTAGAGGCACAATTGACCAAGCTCAAAGTATCCTACATAGAATAGAATAGAATAGAATTCTTTATTGTCCAAGTGTGATTTGACACACAATTAATTTGTCTTTGGTGCACATGCTTTCAATGTACATAAAAGAAAAGATATATTTGTCAAGAATCATGAGATGAAACACTTAATGATTGCCATAGGGTACAAATAAGCAACCAGGAAACAATCAATAGTAGTATATAGTGGTACCTCGACATACGAGTTTAATTCGTTCCAGACCCGAGCTCGTAAGTCGATCAACTTGCATCTCTAAAGAATGCTTTTAGACTTTGTTTTTCGCGCCGATATAACCAGAAGCAAGGAGATTCTTGCGCCACCTAGCGGAAGCTCGGCTCGTATCCCGAATTTGAGCTCAGGTGTCGAACAGAAATTTCGCTCGCATCGCAGCTCGCGTAGAATACTCGCATGTGGAGCAGCTCATATGTAGAGCTACTACTGTAAATTGTAAGGATACAAACAACATGTTATAGTCATTCAGTCATAAGTAGGAGGAGATGGGTGAGAGGAACAATGAGAAGACTAATAGTAATAGTAATACAGCCTAAGCGAATAGTTTGACAGCGGTGAGGGAATTATTTGTTTAGCAGAGTGATGGTGTTTGGAAAAAAACTGTTCTTAAGTCTAGTTGTCTTGGTGTGCTGTGCTCTATTACATCGTTTTGAAGATAGGAGTTAAAACAATTTATATGTCTAGGATGAGAGGGGTCAAGAAATATTTTCACAGCCCCCTTTTTGACTCATGCAGTATACAGGTCCTCAATGGAAGGCAGATTGGCCGTAATTGTTTTTTTTCCTGCAGACTATGTGAACACATTATGCGAGGCACTAGCTCTCTGAAAAATGCTCTAGCACTAGGAAATGTGGAAAGAAATATGAGATGATTAGCAGCAAAGTTGACAGCCTTGAGGCAATAGGAGTGCAATTAGAACAGCTGAAGGACCAGATTGGGACAGATCATCATGGAGATTATGTATATGGCTTCTAAGAACCGATGATGAGTTGTTATCATATAATCTACTGTATTTAATATATCAAAACTTGGTTCTATAACATGAATTATGGCCTGCTGTTTTTAAAAAAGATAGAGTTTAAAATTACATTTCTATGCGACTTACTGGACCTTATATTAAATATCCAATGAACACAAAGTTATATTTCATCATAAAACTGTTTTTAAAGGTGGCTGTTTCCATAGTTGCCCATCTCAAAGGTAAGGGAGATTACAGATTTGACCATTTTTTCTAAGCAAAAAGATGCAAAACTGAAAATAATAATGAAAGAAAGCTATGTATGACTTATACATATATTGAGAAATTTTGCATTAAAATTCCCATTAAAAAAACAAAACAAAACCAGAAAATGCTATGCATGGCTGGCACAATTTATGTGTATGGGTGGAACACAAGTTACACATGCATTTAAGATAACACACTTTTTTTCTAAAAACATAATGTTGGTAGATATACCTGTGATCAGCAGAATAGAAGCATCATGTTGAATGTCTAGTTCAAGACTATGGTAAGAACTGCAGTACTAGAAATCTCCTTCTTCCTGCTTGTTATACCTCTAGCAATGCAGCCAAGGAAAGCAAGTAGGATGCTTGGCTGCATAGCTAGAGGTATAACAAGCAGGAAGAGGGAGATTATGATCCTGCTATATAGAGTGCTGGTGAGACCACATTTGGAATACTGTGTTCAGTTCTGGAGACCTCACCTACAAAAAGATATTGACAAAATTGAACGGGTTCAAAGACAGGCTACAAGAATGGTGGAAGGTCTTAAACATAAAACTTGTCAGGAAAGACTTAATGAACTCAATCTGTATAGTCTGGAGGACAGAAGGAAAAGGGGGGGACATGATCGAAACATTTAAATATGTTAAAGGGTTAAATAAGGTCCAGGAGGGAAGTGTTTTTAATAGGAAAGTGAACACAAGAACAAGGGGACACAATTTGAAGTTAGTTGGGGGAAAGATCAAAAGCAACATGAGAAAATATTATTTTACTGAAAGAGTAGTAGATCCTTGGAACAAACTTCCAGCAGACGTGGTAGATAAATCCACAGTAACTGAATTTAAACATGCCTGGGATAAACATATATCCATCCTAAGATAAAATACAGAAAATAGTATAAGGGCAGACTAGATGGACCATGAGGTCTTTTTCTGCCGTCAGACTTCTATGTTTCTATGTAGAAGAAATAATATATCTCTTGACAGTGGGGCAGATTATAACTTGCTAACCTTAATACGTGCTCAGTGATATTTGATGATCCACTCCAAAGCCCCTAGAGCTCATGTTTGTTTTGGTTTTTCTTTTTATAAAATCTTTATACCAGATGGCTTCCACGGCTCTCTAAATAGAGGAAGAAGTTTAAACAGAGGCCTGTTCTCTGTAAAGTAAGACATAGGACCATTTTAATTCTACAAGAAATTCAACTTGAAAGCTGCTCTTGTAGATTGTGAGAAGGCAAAAGTAAAAATATATCACAGCTGGTTAGAAATGAATTCAGACTTCTGTGTGATTTATATTTGCATTAAGGGAGGGGGCAGGAGAAGGAGGCCCAATATTCAGGATAGAAGTGAAATTTGGCTCTGTTGAAAGCTACGGTAGACACCATGGCTCCATCTAATCCTGGATATCATTATGACATCAGAGCTGTTTTCTTAAGTCATCATTTTGTGGTGTTCAGGGCTGTAATAAGCCTAGAGCCACCTTGCAAATATATTGAATTAATGCACCATTCCTTATTTATTTTTTAAATTCCACATTGGAAAAATAAAGGTTTGATGTGAGAAATTTCGTGGCACAACTCTGTCATCTCAATGGAGAGCCTAAAATTTGCTAGATGGCCAGGTTAATCTAACATGATTATATTTAGCAGTTTGTTTGATTTGGCTTTCTAAAGTTTCTTTCATAATGAATAGAAACGTTAGCAGAAAAAATTATCCGAAGAACAGAGAGAACTGTATTTCTATATGATGAAGGATGTGATTTGTTTCCTTGCCATCATTTATGTCAAGCAAGCTTTGAAGAAAAGGAATTCTTATTTTGTCATTTGTTTTTCTGGCCGAAACCAAAAGCAGATGAGTGCCAAACAGTTTGGTTGTCTGTACTGATGTGCCTTGAAGTAAGAAAGAATTCAGATGAAATCTTGAGATAAAAGGGTAATCTGTTATGCATGTTGTTCACTGGGAAAATTATAAAACTTCAGCTAATTCTAACAGAATAATTTGTTTGGATGTATCTAAAAGGACTCTTGTCCAATTTGGGGTTCCTGAATCTTATACATACATAGCTATTGTACACCCAAATCTTAAAGGAAAAGGTAAGATTTGGAAGTATAGTGACTTGTTAGATAATCAATTAAAATTAAGAACAAAACAAGAGTTATACGAGTTAGGTATAGATTTAGATTGGTGGCATTATATGCAGATTAGTTCTAGATATCAAATAGATGTAAAGACTTATATTTTTAAAAAAGAAAATAATGTACTGGGCAAATTATTATTCCAAAATCAAACAAAGATAATTGGAAATGTTTATAAATATTTACTAAATCATAGAACGATAGGTTGGATATTGAAAGATAATATGATCAGTTGGTGCAAAAATTTTGGTAAAGAGATTGATTTAGATACTTGGGAAAAGATATGGTCGTATAATTGGAAAATAACAAAATCAATCTCTTTTAAAGAAAATCAAATTAAGATGTTTTATAGATGGCACCTTCCACCATATAGAATTTCTAAAATGTTTCCATCGGTATCGCCTATTTGTTGGAAATGCAAAAAAGAAGTTGGTACATATTACCATGCATGGTGGACCTGTTCTGAGACAAAAATATTTTGGAATAAAGTAGAGAATTGGATAAATGAAATAACAAAGGAGAAGATTAAAAAATCTCCTGAATTTTTTCTATTGGGTATTTCAAATATAAAGTATAAAAAAGAAATTTACTATTTAATAATACATATATTGGTGGCGGCACGAATAGTATTTGCACAGAAATGGAAAGAAAAGACGGTACCGAAAGACATGGTGGTAGTCAAAAAAATTATAGAATGTGCAGAATTAGACATGATGACTAAACGTTTGAACAATCAAACCGAAACAGAATATTACAAAATATGGGATAAAGTATATGATTGGTGGAATGTTAAAAATTAGTAATAAAAACTGAATATACAAGAATAAATGACTAACTGAAAAATTATAAGATAGAATTTAATAGTTTATATGATAACTAACTTAGAAGTGTTTATTTTATTTTATTTTTGTATTACTAATAATTTGTTTATTGCTCTTTACATATATATATCATTTAAAAAAACACAAAGAAATTTAGTTAATAATTTTAATTTTAAAAATATAGAATTAAATTTAAGGATAATGTAATTTGTAAGTGCGGTATTTCTGCTTAGATCTGGTAATAGTTAGAGTTTTCGATATTTTGTATTAGTTAGACTTCTATGACAAGCAGAGCAATGGTAGCTCCTTAAATGTTCAATGTAGTATGTCTTTGTTTGTCTTTTTTGAAAATAATAAAAAATATTTTAAAAAAACAAAAAACAAAACCAAACCAGAAAATGCTATGCACGGCTGGCGCAATTTATCTGTATTGGTGGAACACAAGTTACACATGCATTTAAGATAACACATTTTTTTCTAAGAACATAATGTTGGTAGATATACCTGTGATCAGCAGAACAGAAGCATCATATTGAATGTCTAGTTCAAGACTATGGTAAGAACTGCAGTACAGTGATCACTCGAGTTTCGCGATCTCGATCTTCACGAAACGCTATATCGCGATTTTTCCACCCGATGACGTCACTCTCTTCCTTCCTTTTTCATCTTTCTTTCTCTCTCTCTTTCTCTATCTTGCTTCTTCCTCTCTCACACTCTCTTCCTCCCTCTCTCATCTCTTTCTTTCCTTCTCTCTCTTTCTCTATCTCTCCCCCTCTTGCTGGCGGGCGGCACGCAAAGGGGAAACCCCGATTCAGCTCCTCGCTGCTGCTGCGCTACCGAGCAGATCAGCTGCTGGGCGTCCGAAGGAACCTTCCCTGGGTCTTCCCGGCCGCCCACGCAAAGGGGAAACCCCGGCTCCTCGCTGATGCCCACCGCTCGCCCGCCCGCCAGCAAGAGGGGGAAGACCGAGGGAAGGTTCCTTCGGCCGTCCAGCAGCTGATCTGCTCGGTAGCGCAGCAGCAGCGAGGAGCCGAATCGGGTTTCCCCTTTGCGTGGGCAGCGGGGAACGCAAACTCCACCATCTACGCATGCGCGGCCATAGAAAAAAAGGGCGCGCATGCGCAGATGGTGTTTTTACTTCCGCAACCCTACATCGCGAAAAATCGATTATCGCGAGGGGTCTTGGAACGGAACCCTCGCGATAATAGAGGGATCACTGTACTACAAAATTAAGGTAATTTGACAGACACTCTCTGAAGATTATATCACCTGCATTACTATGTGAAGTTCATTTCCATTGTATTTTGACATTATGAAAATAATGAAGTATTAAGAAGAGGCATTCATCTCTTTTTCTTGCAGTGTTTTCTTTTTAGATTCTAAACTGCTATAAACAAATACAGATCTACAGATAAGAGGCACATTTTGTCATTGCTATCAATATGGATTCCAAGAAAACAATGTTAAAGAGAAATATTTTTTACCTAAACCCTAATAGAAAATAAAATGTTTCATAAGGCTTGTTTGCAAAGTATTTCTCAACAGCTAGAATTAAGGGTACTCCATTCTGGATAAAAATATATATTTTGTAGTGGTATATTAATGAACATACTCAAAACAATTATTCATGAATGATAAGGATTAAAAATTGTTCTGTTCTGAGGAATCTTTTGTGCAATACAACTGTCAAATCAAGTCAAATGTCAGCATAATTGGTTGCAAAGTAGGCCTTAATAAGCCCTTAGTAATCAGTATATCATCTGGCAATCTAGTTTAGTATGACTGCAGGATTTTTAATTATCAAAAGTTTTAAAGCCATAGTTAACAGCTCTAAAGGCGATGCATCAGCAAGCTGTCAAGAGATGAGCTACATTTTTAAAAACTGAATGTACTTTTAACCACTTTGCTGCATAAAAAGGAACCTGCTAAAATTCATCTTTGAAAGTATCTCTCTGATCATTTTGCATAGACCCAATGAGATGTGAGTAATACAATAATTTGCTGCCATTCTGCTAAGTGATACGATAATAGCACCGTGCCATTATGTGGCATGCTTCTTATTCAGTCCTTGTAGGTTTGATATCAGATGCCCTATTGTTCTACCTAAACAACTTATCCTTCAATTTTATGATATTTTTATCCAATAGGAAGGATATCATGAAATATTAGCATCTGGGTTACTATGGTAACTCATCAAAAATGAAGCACGCAAAAAGAAAACATGCCTTCTGTTGTGGTTAGCTCTGGCCCAGCTCCTGCCCCAAGGACTGTGGATGTGGGGGAGACATCCACATGCTGCAGGCCTGTTTTGCCACCCAGTGGAATCTGATGATGAAGGCTCCTCTGACCAAGAAGACATGAGTGACAGGGAGGAGGAGAGTGTGGCAGACAGCTCAGAAGGAGATCAATTATCTAGCTCCTCCTTGGATTCAGAACAAGAGTTAATGATACAGCCACGCATGCGGAGAGCGATGCATAGGCAACAACAACTGAGAGATTATTATCAAAGAAAATGAGGCCACCTGTGATTGGGTGGGGCTGTGGTAATTAGTGAGGCTGCTATAAATAGCAGCCTGTGGGCTTGGCCATTGTGGAGGATTATCTGATCATTGTGTTTCGTGACTGCTTTACTGACTTTGACCTTTTGTGTGCTGATTTTCCCCCGCTTTGAAACTAAACCAGGGCAAAGTGTGTTTCACTTTGTGAAAGAAGAAGGACTGTGAATTGCCTCACAGCTGCAAGCTAAGTATCACAAAACTGATAAGGGACTTGTACAAATTACCAGTTTGTTTGGAGATGAGTTCTCTTTGCTATACCAAAAGAGGGCTTGGTTTAAGTGAATTTTCATTATAAAGAACATTGTTTTGAATTTTCAAACGTGTCTGAAATTTGTACCTGTGAATTTTTGGGAGGATTCTACCAGAGAGCCCGACAGAACACCTTCTAGGTGTCAGATGAAAAAACTTCACACGTCACCATAATTTCAAGGTGTGGACCAGCTGATCAGTATTGAACTGGTCTGGTTTAGACAATATATTTTCTATCACAGGGGTAGGCAAGGTTGGCTTTTCTATGACTTGTGGACTTCAACACCCAGAATTCCTGAACCAATCATGCTAGCTCAGGAATTCTGGGTATTGAGTTCCCCATGTCATGGAAGAGCCAACTTTGCCTACCCCTATTCTATCTCATTATCAGGTAACTGTTCTATCTACTGGTGGTGATTTCAGAGAATGGAAATGTGCCAAGTCATTAGGCAAAATTGATTTAAATGTTTGTGAAGTAAAGATTGTGAATTCTTACTTACAATTTCTCTTAATTGTGAAGTCTCCAATAGCAGAAAGTGAAAAGAATTTAAAGAGCCTTTTGATGAGGGTGATAGGGGAGAGTACAAAAGTTGCCTTGAAACTTAACATTAAAAAAAACCTAAAGTCATGACATGGAAGCATTGACAAATTTTATTTTCTTGTGCTCCAAAGCAGGGACAAAATGCTCCCAGTTCGTTTGTGCCTGTGAGTTGTCAGAGAGCTGGTTGTGAAAGGAGCACGAGGCTCCGCCCACTGCCCGGATGTCGCCATTTGGGTTCTTTTACCCTCTGTGCATGCACAAGGCATTCTGTGTATGTGCAGAGGGTAAAAGAATCCAAATGTTGACGTCCAGGTGGGTTGATGCTCCTTTCACAACCAACTCTCTGACGACCCACAGGCACTAGCGAACCGGGAGCATTTTACCCCTGGCTTCAAGATCACTGCAGATCATGATTGCAGCCATGAAATGAAAAAAAAACACCTGCTCTTAGAACAGTGGTTCTCAACCTGGGGGTCGGGACCCCTTTGGGGGTCGAGTAACCATTTCACAGGAGTCGCCTAAGAACATGGGAAAAAACTAATTTCCTATGGTGTTAGGAACTAAAGCTTCTAATCTGGCGCCTTTTTACAATCCGACCAATCAGGCATTTACAGTGGGGGTGTCTCTCTGACCTTCCTGCCAATCACCTTAAAGCTTTGTTGGGAGAAGTGGCGCTAGACTTATAGCTGGGGGTCACCACAACATGAGGAACTGTATTAAGGAGCCGCGGCATTAGAAAGGTTGAGAACCACTGTCTTAGAAGGAAAGCAATGCAAACTAGATAACATAGTAAAAATGGAGAGACATCACCTTGCTGGCAAGGGTCCATATAGTAAAAGCTTATGGCTTCCCAAGTAGTAATGTATGGCTGTGAGAGTTTGACCATAAGGAGGGTTAATGTTGAAGATTAGATTATTAGAGTTGGAAGGGAGCTTGGAGGTCATTTAGTCCAACTGCCCCACTCACGCAGGAATCCCTACACTATTTCAAACAAATTGCAGTCCAGTCTGAGCTCCCATGACCTCCACAGTCAAGCTGTTCCATTGGCTGATCTCTCTCACTTTCAGAAAGTTTCTCCTAATTTCCAGCTTGAATCTCTCCTTGGTCAGTTTCCATCCATTATTCCTTGTCTGGGCTTCTGGTGCCTTGGAAAACTGTCTGACCCTCTCCTCTGTGCGGCAGCCCCTCAAGGAATTAGAACCAGAGTGGTTGTAATGTATGCATAGTTTTTATAATGATATTATCGCTTTTATCATACTGCTGATTTTATTGTTGTACTTTTACTGGTTTTTTTTTTACTATTGTTGTATTTATAACTATTGTCAGTCGCTCGGAGTCTATTTTGGAAGGCTGAATTTGAAAATTAAGGAGACTAGGATAGGTCTATTTCAGCCTTATTCTGACCTCATCAGCTAGCCATACCCTCACTGGGATTTGAACTTGCAGCCTTTGCTTTGTAAGGCAGAGAACTAATCTCTAGGCTACAGTATCTAATCCTTTCAGCTTTGTACCAGGGAAGTGTTATATGTTTTTTTTCTGTCGAATCACCCTGGTATACCCAATTATGGGAGGAACTTCATGCTTCCTTTTGCCTCTCGGCCCAACCCAGGGCCATTTCCAAGGCAATTAATTTATTCATAGCCGACACACTATATTCTGTATGTATAACATTTTTTGCTGAATTTGAAAATTAAGGGAGACTAGGATAGATCTTTTTTGCCCTTATTCTGGCCTCATCAGCTAGCCATACCCTCACTTGGTTTTGAACTTGCAGCCTTTGCTTTGTAAGGCCAATATATATATTGGAACACTGCTATCATGTCTCCCTTGGTCCTTCTCTTCACCAGACTGGCCATGCAAAGTTCCTGCAACAGTTTTTCATATGTTATAGTTTCTAGTCTCCTAATCATGCTGGTTGCATACATATATATATATGTCACATGTTTTTGCTGAATTTGAAAATTAAGAGAGACTACGATAGATCCATTTCGGTCTTATTTTGGCCTCATCAGCTAGCCATACCCTCACTGGGACTTGAAATTGCAACCTTGGCCTTGTAAGGCAGAGAATTATCCTCTAGGCTACAGTATCCAATCCCTTCAGCTCTGTACCAGGGAAGGGTTACATGTTATTTGTGTCGAATCACCCTGGTATTTTGAATATATATAAGTAGAGTACAGGACCCTCCGCAACGAGCGGGTTTTCGCGAAGTAGCGCTGCGGAAGTAAAAACACCGTCTGCGCATGCGCGATCTTTTTTTTTATTATTTTAAGGCCGCGCGTGCACAGACGGTGGGGCGACGGCAGTTCGGAGGCTGGCAATGGTTATTTTTCATGGTTTTTTCCTGCTCTCAAGTTCCTAGCTCTCAGTGAGTAAACTTGCCACTTTTGATTTTAAAGTCCATTTTTAACCTGGTTTTTTCTGGTCAAGTTCCTAGCTCTCAGTGAGTAAACTTGCCACTTTTGATTTTAAAGTCCATTTTTAACCTGGTTTTTTCTGGTCAAGTTCCTAGCTCTCAGTGAGTAAACTTGCCACTTTTGATTTTAAAGTCCATTTTTAACCTGGTTTTTTCTGGTCAAGTTCCTAGCTCTCAGTGAGTAAACTTGCCACTTTTGATTTTAAAGTCCATTTTTTTACCTGGTTTTTGGCTCTCATGTCCTCCTTCCATCCCTCCCTCCTTCCTTTAGTAAAAAGCACTTAAACAATGACAGAATAAAAAAACCCAGCCCTCACCTGTGTTTGAATTTCATTCACTCAGTCATTCATTCATTCTTCTCTATGCCACTCAGTCCCAACACTTTCAACCCACAAATTACCATTTCCCATCCCCTTACTGTACCTCTACCTGTACCTGTAACCTGTACTGTACACATTGAATAACACTTAGTCATCCTGATAGAAACAATAAAAATATTTATTTACATTTTTACATTTTTTTTTGGGGGGGGGTTAGCATAACTAGGATAAATCGGGATCTTCTTCTATCACCATGTCTACAATGGACGCTGCAGGTGATGTTGTGGCAGACCTCTTGGTTTTCGTGAGAAACATAGTTATGGGCAGTTGTTGGCGCGTTTTCTTTTGCTTGGCTAACAAGGCTCTGTATGGTGCAATGGTGTTGTCAAGGGAGGCCTTAAAGTGTATAGAGCGAGTCATGTTGGGATCCCAAAGTTCCGCCATGCGTTGCAGATGTGCAGCAGTTCTGTTCATTTCTGCAAGCCGCTCTAGCGTTAGGCCAACATCTTCTTCCTCAGCTTCTACAGCTCCCTCCTCTTCTTCACTCGCTGACCTGGTCAGCTCCTCCAGATCTTTGTCTGTCAGCGGTAGGCCATGCTCATCTATCAAACCATTGACTTCCTCTGGTGTCATGTCAACGAAGCCTTCTCCACCCAGTGCCTGTGCCAGCTTCACAGACTTCTGGACTGCAGCATCTTGAATTTCTTCGGGAGCAAATCCCCTGTGATCATGCACCACTTCTGGCCACAATTTCCTCCAGCAGGCATTCATTGTCTGTGACTTCATATCCACTAAGGCACTCTGAATGTTCTTCAGACAAGATGCAATTGTGTACTGACGCCAGTAGGCCTTCAATGTGAAGTTTTGATCAGCTTCCATTGCTTCCACAATGCTTCCAAGAGAATTGCGCGTGTACAGTGCCTTAAATGCGCGGATAATACCTTGATCCATCGGCTGGATAAGCGATGTGGTGTTTGGTGGCAAGAATTCGACTTGCACCCCATCATGTTCATCTGCCAGATCATCATGGCCTCCGGCATTGTCCATTAGGAGAAGCACTTTGAAATCTAGTCCTTTGGCAGCCAAATAAACCTGCACCTGTGGGATGAAGCAGTGATGAAACCAGTCCCGCGTGAGGGGTTTTGTAATCTATGCTTTAGGATTATGCATCCAGTACACTGGCAATGCATTCTTATTTCTGTTCTTGAGGGCTCTTGGATTTTGTGACTTATAAATTAGCCCTGGCTTCAGCAAAAAGCCTGCTGCATTCCCACACATGACCAAAGTCACTCTATCTTTCATGGCCTTAAAGCCAGGGGCTTTGGCTTCATCTTGCATCAAGAAAGTCCGTGAAGGCATCCTCTTCCAGAACAGGCCTGTTTCATCCATGTTGAACACCTGTTCTGGATGGTAGTCCCCTTCTGCAATTAGATCTTTAAAGGTGCGCCGGACAAAGTTTTCAGCTGCACCTGTATCTGCTGAGGCAGCTTCTCCATGCAATGACACACTCTTCAGGCCATAGCGCCGTTGAAATCTGTCAAACCACCCTTTGCTTGCTGTGAATGTGGCTGGGGCTGAAGAAGCAGAAGATGTTGATGGCTGGGGGTCTTCAGAGTCATCTACAGAGAATGACAGGAAAGGGAGAGAGAAGTGACTTGAATGAAAGCATACAGTCCTTCCATCACTCCCTCCTTCTCTCCCTCCCTCCTTCCCTTCTCTCCCTCCCTCCTAACATCCCTCCCTCCCTCCCTCCATCCATCCATCCTTCCATCACTCCCTCCTTCTCTCCCTCCCTCCTAACATCCCTCCCTCCCTCCATCCATCCATCCATCCATCCATCCTTCCATCACTCCCTCCTTCTCTCCCTCCCTCCCTCCTTCCCTTCTCTCCCTCCCTCCTAACATCCCTCCCTCCCTCCATCCATCCATCCCTCCTTCCATCACTCCCTCCTTCTCTCCCTCCCTCCCTTCTCTCCCTCCCTCCTAACATCCCTCCTTCCATCCATCACTCCCTCCTTCCATCCATCCATCCTTCCACCCTTAACACTTAACACTTAAATACAGTATGTAATGACAGAATAAAAAACCTCAGCCCTTACCTGCGTTTCCCTCATCTGCATCGCCTCCTTCTGTGTCTTCAAGACGGTTGTACAATTGCTGTGCCTTGGTTCTTATGGTGTTGGTATCCAAAGCAATGCTCTTTTTGCGGCAGTCTTGTACCCACACAGACAAAGCAGCTTCCATCTTCATAAGCCGTTTGTTTCTAGGCGTCACTATTCTTTTTGCACCCTTGTTGAATGATATCAGAGAACTTTGCCTTATCTTCTTCTCCTCTTTCCTAATGTATCGCACAGTCGATTCGTTGATCCCATAATGCCGACCAACCTCTACATTAGAATGTCCCGCTTTCAGCATGTCCAAAAGTTCAATCTTTTCCTTAATTGTCAGCATCTTCCGGGTCTTTTTAGCATCGCCGGCTCCACTCCGCATGGAACGTTTAGGTGCCATCTTCCACGAAGTCTTCACAAAAGAGCTCCAAGCAAGAGATAGAAGAAACAGATCCAAGAAAGAGCTCCAAGCAAGAGATAGAAGAAACAGATCCAAGACAGAGCTCCAAGCAAGAGATCGAAGAAACAGATCCAAGACAGAGCTCCAAGCAAGAGATCGAAGAAACAGATCCAAGACAGAGCTCCAATGCAAGAAACAGCTCCGACCAACAGCTCACAAAATTTCCAAGACAGAAACGGCTGCATAAGTTGCAAGTTGCAAAGGAAAGCAAAGCAAAGCACTGATTGGCCGAGATTTCTGCCCATCAGCAATGACAATGGTGATTGGCTGAAATTTTGCTGTATCACCATTGCCATTGCAATGGCAAAGCTGATTGGCCGAGATTTCGGCCAACCAGCAATGCCACACGTCAGTTTGGTCAGTTTGGGCGGGAAAAACCGGGCAAGTACTGTATTTTTAACTTTTTTTTTTTTTTGGAAAAATCGCGATGTAGCCTGTAAAGCGTTTCGCAACGATCGAGATGGTAGCAATTGCTCAAAAATCGCAAATTACCATGTAAAGCGTTTCGCAACGATCGAGATGGTAGCAATTGCTCAAAAATCGCGAAGTACCCTGTTCGCAATGGTCGGGGACGCAATAAGCGGGGGATCACTGTGTGTGTGTATATATATATATATATATATATATATATGTTTTTTTCTTATGTCCTGGTCTCCCTTAATTTTAAAATTCCAGCTATAAACATTTAACACACACATATATATATATATATATATATATATATATATATATATATATATATATATATATATTCTTTTGTTCTTATTACGTCTTATTTTGGGGAAAATATGGTGCTAAATACAGCCATCTGGCTGAAGATCTTTTAGGATAGGACTTATATGATGAGCATCCTGAAAAATCATGCCAGAGCTTATTTTCTGCTTGAGTCTTATTTTCAGGGAAACACAGTAGTTATCAGGCAACCTTACAGTTGATTTAGTTAAGGAACAAAGTGTGCATGGTGATAGGCATCTGCAGCAAACCAATATTATCATAAAATGATATCATGAAGAATATTTTGCAAAACATTTTCAGTTGATGGGGCATGTCTATATTTTTATATTAATTTATGTTACTTTTTTTGTTAGAAAATCTGACATTTTTCACTATAAGTAAAACTATATCACCATGTCTTGTCCTTTGTTTTGCTTTTAAAAAAAAGTATCCGTTCATTAATCATAAAAGGTGATGGTTGTTTCGGGGAAAATGATCCGCTTGTATTTCTGAATTGACATGGAGAGTATCACAAGCTTTTAAGACTTCAAAAAGAAAATCAATATTAATCCTTTTGCTGAAAGCCAGCAACATTAATTTTGTCAATAGGTCTAATCTAACTTATTTGACACTCATGCTGCTGTCTAAGGAAAGCATCATTTATACCTATAACAGTAGATGATAAAACATCTATGCAGACATTCTGTTTAAAGTGTGTGTGTGTGTGTGAACAATGCAATATTTTTATCGTTCTGTAAAAGAAATATTTCTGACTTTTTCCTAGCTTTGCTGTTAGATGTCAGTAAGAGCTTTGGATGAGTCTTGTTAATAACTCGAAATAGAGTACCCTACGAGATTAGACTTTCAATCCTGGGCCTAGAAAGTTTAGAACTAAGACGCCTTAAACAAGATCTAAGTATTGCCCACAAGATCATATGCTGCAACGTCCTGCCTGTCGGCGACTACTTCAACTTCAACCACAACAACACAAGAGCACACAACAGATTTAAACTTAATATTAACCGCTCCAAACTTGACTGTAAAAAATATGACTTCAGTAACCGAGTTGTCGAAGCGTGGAACTCATTAATGGACTCCATAGTGTCATCCCCAAACCCCCAACACTTTACCCTTGGATTATCTACGGTTGACCTATCCAGATTCCTAAGAGGTCAGTAAGGGGCGAGTACAAGTGCACTAGAGTGCCTACCGTCCCTTGTCCTATTGCTCTCCTATATCTCCTTTACCTTTCTTCTATTCCTATATCTCTTCTTCTATTCTTTCATTGATATGTTCTATTACTATACCTTCTTTTCTATTATTTCTTAGATATATTTTACTATGAGTATCTCCTCTATAACCTTCATCAAGTATTTTACTATGTGTGTGTGTGTGTGTGTGTGTGTGTACACATACATACATACATACATACATACATATATATATATATTTGTTTTCGTAAATTTTCACGGGTATATGTATGTAGATTGTTCTGAGTTCGGGTTTTGCCCTGTGTAATGTTTTGCATGTCTATGTGACTTTTCGGCGAAATCACATTCACCATCTTCAGGCTGTAGTTCCAATCTTTGTGTTGTTTTAAAACAACACAAAGATTGGAACTACAGCCTGAAGATGGTGAATGTGATTTCGCCGAAACGTCGCATAGACATGCAAAACATTACACAGGGCAAAACCCGAACTCAGAACAATCTACACACACACACACACACACACACACACACACATATATATATATATATATATATATATATATATATATATATATATATATATATATATATATAGCCACTAAAACCCTCATTGTGTATTGGACAAAATAAATAAAAAAATAAAAAAAAATAAAAGGGATATTGTTCTGTCTGGGTGCCCCCAGACTTCAGCACCAACTGGAAAAAACAGCCAGACACGCTGGTAGAAACAAAAGCACTTTATAATTTGAAAATAAACACAGAGGAAAACCTGTTCTTCCCCACAGGCAGGCTATGAGCCTTCACAGCAGACCTCTTGCTGGCACACCCACCTTTTCCCCTCAAGGTTTCAGTATTCAAAGTCACAAGCCAGAATTCCAAGACGCCAAAGATCACGACTGCCAAAGATAATTCTCCACAAACCAGGAAGGGTGGGTCTGCCTTTTTAGCCTTTCCGGAGAGCACCACACCCAAACCCAGCTGTTGCCCATTCAGTGCTTGAAGTACCTGGCTAATTGTCCCCTTCGTTGTGTTGCTCTTCTCTGCCGGAAATCTATTATTCCTTGTGCCTGGTCATCTAAAGCAGGGGTCCCCAACCACCGGGCCGCGGACCAGTATTGGGCCGCGGGGCATGTTGCACCGGTCCGTGGAGTCAGCAGCTGCCGGCCCTCATGCCGCCCCCCCCTCAGCGCTTCGCCTCCCGCCGGGCAAGAGGCCTCAGAAGGCAGGTTCTGCCGGCCACAGGACAATGGACGGGACAGAGGGGCAGGAAGGACCGAGAGGCTCAAGCCTCTTTTGGCTTCTGCCGCGGGGCGCTTTTGCGTTTTTGGCTGGGGGGAGGCAGGAGGGCCAGCCTGACCCCCTGTCTCCAGCGCTTAGCTCCCGCTGGGCAAGAGGGCTTGGGAGGCAGGTTCTGCCGGCCCACAGGGCGATGGCGGGAAAGAGGGGCGGGGAGGACCAGCACCCCCATGCTTAATCCCGCCCCCAACCACACCCCTTTCCGCCCCCACCGGGCCATAGAAAAATTGTCTTGCTGAAACTGGTCCCTGGTGGAAAAAACGTTGGGGACCACTGATCTAAAGAATCCAGGCTGCTTGCTGGGGAGAGCTCCCCCTCGGGCTGAGATTCCTCCTCCTCGTCTGCCTGAACCTCCTCCTCCTCTCCCTCCTGTTCCTCATCCTCCCCCCCTGAGCAGAGAGCCGGCAGAGGGTCAGCCGTTCCCTGTTCCTCATCCTCCCCCTCTGAGCAGAGAGCCGGCAGAGGGTCAGCCGTTCCCTGAGGGGCCTCAGACGGAATCACAACAGATATGAGCTTAATACATGTTGATTTATTTAGTTAAAAGATCATGCAGTGTGTCAGGATTAAAGATTGATCAACTTTTTTGATTCACTTTTTGCATTATCCAGTTTTTCTAAAAAAAGAAAGCCATAAATACAAAATACAAAACTGAAGTTGCCACTAAGTCCAGTTTTCAAAACCTAAAAATGCCTTCAAATCATATGTACAAAAAAAGAAGCACTACCCTTTTCCATGCTGTTCGTATCTTATATTTATTTTCAACGGAGGTTGAATATATATATATATTCAAAAGCCAGGCAGGAAGAAATGGGGTGATCAATCATGGGAGTATTCGTTTTTTCTTGTGTCAGTGCTTTGTAGCAATACTCTCTGAGGTCAAATAAGGATACCACAGACTGCTAAGTGATGGATAAACCTTTTCTTCTACGTGCAATAATATTACTGCAGGTATTTAGAAAACATAACACTGTGTGGGAGGAAGGTGAATGGTCAAGTCTAAGTTATTCCCTCTGCACTTGCTCCAGCATTATCAACTGTCTCTCACTCTCAAATGGCCTTTAACACCAAAAGAAGGAAAACTGTGGGGCATATCACAACTGTCAAGAATCAAAATGTTAGGTGTTGTAGCAGTCAAGCATGTTCCGTGCCTTTTAACAGCCGTTATATTTTGGGCAAAAATAGTTCAACAAGCAGCTGTCTGTACAACTGAATGTGGGTTTTTTTTTTTTTAAATTAATGGCAAAATGAGATTCAGCACATCTGGACTCCTTCAAGGCTAATTATATTATTATTATTATTATTATTATTATTATTATTATTATTATTATTATTAATTAGATTTGTATGCCGCCCTTCTCCGAAGACTTGGAGCGGCTCACAAGAACAAAACAGTACAAATCCAATGACTAAAAACAATTTAAAACCCCTTAATATAAAAACAGTCGTATATCTCAGACAAATCATACATAAAGCGGAAACGGCCCAGGGGAATTAATTTCCCCATGCCTAATGGCAGAGGTGGGTTTTAAGGAGTTTGCAAAAGACAAGGAGGGTGGGGGCAATCTTAATCTCCAGGGGGAGTTGATTCCAGAGGGTCGGGGCCGCCACAGAGAAGGCTCTTCCCCTGGGTCCCTCCAGATGACATTGTTTTGTCGACGGGACCAGGAGAAGGCCAACTCTGTGGGACCTAACTGAGATTCGTGTGGCAGAAGGTGGGACTGAATCTATAGAAATATACAGTGGTACCTCGTGATATGAACCCCTCGTCGTACAAACTTTTTGAGATACGAACCCAGGGTTTGGAATTTTTTTGCCTCTTCTTATGAACTTTTTTCACCTTATGAACCTGCCGCCACCACCGCTGGGATGCCCTGCCTCCAGACTTTCGTTGCAAGCCAAGCACCAGTTTTTGTGATCCTGGGATCCCCTGAGGCTCCCCTCCATGGGAAACCCCACCTCCTGACCTCCGCAAAAATGCAATGCTGTAGGGAAATCCCAGGAGGGGTATCCCAGGATCGCAAAAACGGACAGAGTAGGGGGGAGAAAAAAAGGAAGAAAAGACTCATGGAGCTCAAGGGAGGAGAAAGGTGTGGGGGAGATGAGCAGAGTGGGGTGGGAAAAAACGGGAAGAAAAGACTCATGGAGCTGAAGAGAGGAGAAAGGTTATTTGGATTATTTATGATTTGCTCTATCTTGTTGTGAGTCGCCCCGAGTCTTCGGAGAGGGGCGGCATACAAATCTAAATAATAAAATAAATAAATAAATAAAAGACTCAGGGAGCTCAAGAGAGGAGAAAGGTGTGGGGGAGATGAGCAGAGTGGGGTGGGAAAAAACAGGAAGAAAAGACTCATGGAGCTCAAGGGAGGAGAAAGGTGTGGGGGAGATGAGCAGAGTGGGGTGGGAAAAAACAGGAAGAAAAGACTCATGGAGCTCAAGGGAGGAGAAAGGTGTGGGGGAGATGAGCAGAGTGGGGTGGGAAAAAACGGGAAGAAAAGACTCATGGAGCTCAAGAGAGGAGAAAGGTGTGGGGGAGATGAGCAGAGTGGGGTGGGAAAAAATGGGAAGAAAAGACTCATGGAGCTCAAGGGAGGAGAAAGGTGTGGGGGAGATGAGCAGAGTGGGGTGGGAAAAAATGGGAAGAAAAGACTCATGGAGCTCAAGAGAGGAGAAAGGTGTGGGGGAGATGAGCAGAGTGGGGTGGGAAAAAACAGGAAGAAAAGACTCATGGAGCTCAAGGGAGGAGAAAGGTGTGGGGGAGATGAGCAGAGTGGGGTGGGAAAAAACAGGAAGAAAAGACTCATGGAGCTCAAGGGAGGAGAAAGGTGTGGGGGAGATGAGCAGAGTGGGGTGGGAAAAAACAGGAAGAAAAGACTCATGGAGCTCAAGGGAGGAGAAAGGTGTGGGGGAGATGAGCAGAGTGGGGTGGGAAAAAACAGGAAGAAAAGACTCATGGAGCTCAAGGGAGGAGAAAGGTGTGGGGGAGATGAGCAGAGTGGGGTGGGAAAAAACAGGAAGAAAAGACTCATGGAGCTCAAGAGAGGAGAAAGGTGTGGGGGAGATGAGCAGAGTGGGGTGGGAAAAAACAGGAAGAAAAGACTCATGGAGCTCAAGGGAGGAGAAAGGTGTGGGGGAGATGAGCAGAGTGGGGTGGGAAAAAATGGGAAGAAAAGACTCATGGAGCTCAAGGGAGGAGAAAGGTGTGGGGGAGATGAGCAGAGTGGGGTGGGAAAAAACAGGAAGAAAAGACTCATGGAGCTCAAGGGAGGAGAAAGGTGTGGGGGAGATGAGCAGAGTGGGGTGGGAAAAAACGGGAAGAAAAGACTCATGGAGCTCAAGAGAGGAGAAAGGTGTGGGGGAGATGAGCAGAGTGGGGTGGGAAAAAACAGGAAGAAAAGACTCATGGAGCTCAAGGGAGGACAAAGGTGTGGGGGAGATGAGCAGAGTGGGGTGGGAAAAAACAGGAAGAAAAGACTCATGGAGCTCAAGGGAGGAGAAAGGTGTGGGGGAGATGAGCAGAGTGGGGTGGGAAAAAATGGGAAGAAAAGACTCATGGAGCTCAAGGGAGGAGAAAGGTGTGGGGGAGATGAGCAGAGTGGGGTGGGAAAAAACGGGAGGCAGGGACTCATGGAGCTCAAGAGAGGCTCTTTTCACCTTGCTTCGTTGGGACTCCCTCCCCCCACTCCATTCCTCTCAGCTTTGTCTGGCCACCGCTTTTTTTTTAAAGCCTTAGTACGAGATATCAAAGATTATTTTATTGTCAGGCATACCCAATCAATAACTTAACGATTATTGAAGTGATTCTTCTGCAGTGTAATCTTTTCCATTGTACAGATAAAAAGAGGTTGAATTGTCCCTGGCTCTGCCCTCATGCAGTTCTACATGTTGCTTTTACATGCTGACTTGCTTAGTGAAAAAACGAAAAAACCCCTGGAATGTTCTCTCTAATTACCTCTCATTCCAGGTCAGAGCCAATAGGAATATGCAGATATGATCACATGCAAAACTACATTACCCAGAGTGCAATCTGACTAAATTTCTCTTAATGCAATGTCTTAAAGAAACATATCTTAATACAAGCTAACTATTTCTATCTGTGGTGACAACACAATGGGACTGTTCAAGTTCCTTCTTCCCTCCCTCCCTCCCTCCTTCCCCCCTTCCTTCCTTCCTTCCCACCACTGTATTTTGGCTGGCCCTGATTTTTGAAATATTTGCCCACTTGCTGAAAAGCCATTTGTCCAGCATTTTATAGAATCTCGTGCTAAAGCAGGGGGTTGGACTAGAAGACCTCCAAGGTCCCTTACAACTCTTTATTCTATTATAAACACTGAAAGGATTACATTAAACAAGGTTGTGTTTTATAACACAATATGAAGAATGTAAGAGTTTTATTATATATTTGGCTTTTTGTTATTGTTGCTATTAGAGTTTAAGCAACACTTTAACCTATTTGAAGTATGTTAATTAAGCAAATTCTATGCATTATTTTCTTTTAAAAAAAACATTAGAAATACTTTCATAAGTAGCCATGAATGTCCACAGAAGAAAGCAAGAAGAGGCAAATAAATATAATGTACTGTATGTATAATACAGTGTCATTATACTTATGGTGTCATTATTTCTTCAACGTGGCTTATGCCAGCAGCCATTAAGGCAATGATGAAATATGTTAGAATAAATTTATTGAACCAAAGATATTTCCAGCACAATCTAAAAAGTGCACATTAAAATAAAATCTACTCTTGAAAGGATTCCAATGTAGTCATTTTTTAAAAAATATAAAAAAGGCAAAATCTAGAATATCAAAGTGGGGAATATTTTTATATAGTTGCTTACCTTTGTGAGAAAAAGCACCTCCATCTATGTTTTTATTTCTTTTGCTTATTTAATATATGAGATTTATTTGTTAGGCCCAGGAAATGAAAAAAAAAAGATTAAAACATTATTGGGACTTTATTGTTTCATTAAAAATTTAGTTTCCATTGATTCAAATTTCACCGGAATTATGGAACAGGAGACCTTGGGATTTGCAACTGTAAATTTTTGAGTGTAGGCCTATCAAAATAAAACCTGAGGCTAAAATCTTCCACATTAAATGTGCAAATGCTCACCTTTCAGTTTTTATAGGTAAAATAAAATGGTCTTAGATTATTTCTAGTTAAACAGCTGAGCTCCTCAGTGTGTAGGCCTGGGAGGTCGCAGGCCACCACAAAGTTTCCGGTCACTATTCAAAGTGTTGGTAATGACCTATAAAGCCCTTCATGGCACCGGACCAGAATATCTCCGGGACCGCCTTCTGCCGCACGAATCCCAGCGACCAGTTAGGTCCCACAGAGTTGGCCTTCTCTGGGTCCCGTCAACTAAACAATGTCATTTGGCGGGACCCAGGGGAAGAGCCTTCTCTGTGGCGGCCCCGACCCTTTGGAACCAACTCCCCCGGATATCAGAGTTGCCCCCACCCTCCTAGCCTTTCGTAAGCTCCTTAAAACCCACCTCTATCGTCAGGCATGGGGGAATTGATACTTTCCCTCCCCCTAGGCTTATAAAATTTATGCATGGTACGCTAGTATGTATGATTGGTTTTTAAATTGGGGTTTTAAATTAACTTAAACTTAAATATTAGATTTGTTTACATTGTACAATTATTGCTGTGAGCCGCCCCGAGTCTGGGGAGAGGGGCGGCATACAAATCTGATAAATAAATAAATAAATTAAGTTGAGTCTTTTGAAGGGCATGGTCTCCATTGATTTCATTCTTTCTGCATAGTTAAATCACTGTATAACTGTGCCCTATCAATATATATTTCAAGATTTGTCATAATCTAGAAAATTACATACCTTGACAAAGTGAGAAATGCGAAATGATTGGAAATTACACCAAAGAAGAAATGTCTCACGTATTGGATTCGCAGAAGTGTGCAGAAAAACTAAGAGCTCATTTCAGCAGATCAGACTTCTATTATATGTTCACAGTTTTCATTGGGTGCAGTTCAGTGGCATCGAGGGATTTTATAAATTTGTCTAGCACATTGTTGATCCCCACCCCCACCCCACAAACACACACCTACATATCAGATGTGCTGAAAGCATAGTGTGAAGAATTCCTGGCTGGAAAGATCAGGTGGGAATGATTGGAGACAAATTTGAAAAGCCCCAGATTTTTTCCCCCTATTTTTTCTTTTTTTCTTTTTTTAGGCTTGTAACATACTTATTCTTCCTGTGAAGTTGATTTCCCGATCTGATCTCCCTAGTGGGGCTGACATGGTCTCACCACAATACCCTCAGTTGGCCTCCCAACTATAGTTTACCTCTTGCTGTTGCTGCCTCACCACTGCCACCATTACGAAGATTTCTATAAGAACCATGCAGCTGAACACCACTGCCATTGCCATTGGGGCCATAACCATTGCTAAAGTCATCAGTCTATAACAGTGATGGCGAACCTCTGGCACGGGTGCCACAGGTGGCCCGTGAAGCCATATCTGCTGGCATGTGAACCATTGCCCTAATTCAGCTTCAATGTTCATGTGTGCGCTGGCCTGCTGATTTTTAGCTTGTGCAGAGACTCTGGGAGGGCATTTTTGGCTTCCAGAGAGCCTCCGGGGGGATGGGGGAGAGTGTTTTTACCCTCCCCTGTCTCCAAGGAAGGCTTTTGAGGGTGAAACACGAGCCTAATGCTCCCAAGAAGTTGGGAAACAGGCCATTTCCGGCCTTCAGAGGAGTTCCGGGGGGTGGGGAAAAGTGTTTTGCCCTCCCCAGGCATTGAATTATGGGTGTGGGCACTCGCGCATACACCACAGTGCACGCGCATGCTCTTTCGGCACCAGAGGAAAGAAAAGTTCTCTATCACTGGTCTACATGATCATCATGTGCCAGTCCACTTCCACAGCCTCTTGTGTTGCCACCAACTTTAAGAGGGCCACCAAGACTCACTGTAGTGGGATTCAGCCAGTTCACATCGCTTCAAGCAAACCGGTTGTTAAATTACCCACCCCCACTATCAAAGTGGGTCCCTGGAGCTGCACTGCAATGGAGAAACAGGCAACAGAACAGCTGGCATGAGGGAAGAAGAAGGACGCTTTGCGTGGAAGCAAAGAAATCGCCTAAAATCGGTGAAATTTCTTGTGCGCATCCTCGTGTGAGATTTCGCTTCCTGCACATGCGTAGAAGCCAAATCTCACACCGGCGTGCATACCTGCGCACGCCAGACACACGTGTACCTACGCCTGTCGCCGGGAACGCATTGGTGGCGCCAGCGATGGGCATGTTTCTGTGTTAAGTCATTTCTCTGGACTCAAAAAATGTTTCGGCCCCCTTTCCCAAGGGAACAATTCTTCTATACAGTGGCACCTCGGTTTTCGAACGCTTCTCAGTTTGAACAAATCGGTATTCGACCAGGAAATTCAAGAAACTTTTGCCCTGAAATCCGAACAAACATTTGGAACTCGAACACTCGAGAGAGCTGATGACAGAAGCTGGCAAGCTACAGAGAGAGAGAGAGAGAGAGAGATGGGGACAGAAGCAGGCGAGTGAGAGAGCTGAAGACAGAAGACGCAAGCTACAGAGAGAGAGAGAGACGGGGACAGAAGCGGGCAAGCGAGAGAGCTGAAGACGTAAGACAGCAAGCTACAGAGAGAGAGAGAGAGAGAGCGCCGGGGACAGAAGCGGACGAGTGAGAGAGCTGAAGACAGAAGTTGGCAAGCTACACATAGAGAGAGAGAGAGCCGGGGACAGAAGCGGGTGAGCGAGAGAGCTGAAGACGGAAGACGGCAAGCTACAGAGAGAGAGAGAGAAAAAGACGGGGACAGAAGCGGGCGAGCGAGAGAGCTGAAGACGGAAGATGCAAGCTACAGAGAGAGAGAGAGAGAGAGAGACAGGGACAGAAGCGGGCGAGCGAGAGAGCTGAAGACAGAAGCTGGCAAGCTACACAGAGAGAGAGAGAGAGAGCCAGGGACAGAAGTGGGTGAGCAAGAGAGCTGAAGACGGAAGACGGCAAGCTACAGAGAGAGAGAGAGAGAGAGATGGGGACAGAAGCGGGTGAGCAAGAGAGATGAAGACAGAAGCTGGCAAGCTACACACACACACACACAGAGCCAGGGACAGAAGTGGGCGAGCGAGAGAGCTGACGACAGCAAGCTACAGAGAGAGAGAGAGAGAGCCAGGGACAGAAGCGGGCGAGTGAGAGAGCTGAAGACGGAAGACGGCAAGCTACACACACAGAGAGAGAGACATGGGGACAGAAGCAGGCAAGCTAGAGGGAGAGACAACTGAGGAGGGGAATTTATCTTAAATTGTTTCGGTTCTCAACCAAATTGGTTCTCGACCACACTTCCGGAACGAATTGTGGTTGAGAACTGAGGTACCACTGTATTTCCATCTAGATCCCTTACTCCATTAGAGAGTTCAAGCCAGCAGACTGGGGGCACTGGATAGGAGAAGTTGCCTGCTGACTGCCCAGCTCAGTGCCCCTGGCCAGGTGTCTTTGAATTGGACTTGTGACCACACCACATCCTTAATTCTCCTGTTTTGTTTATCTGCCATCATGGAGTGGGGGCTCTAATCAACAACAACATTTTATTTCATGTTATTGAAATGACGAGGAGGGTGTCGGTTTCCCTTAGAACTTGTATCAGCTGGATTTTCTGACGGACAGCTGTAGATTTTATATTTTCTTCTTTTCTTGGCTAATGAAGCTGAACGTAAAAAAAAAAAACGTATTTCCAAGCAGGCCATTGTGTCTGATAAGTGAAAAATAATTTCTTCCATTTGGCTTAGTGAGCACTCAGGAGAATTAATGGCTATGGAGTAAAGCATCAGTTGAACCTAGTCTTTACACAAATGGAAACAGACCAGACCTTGGAGCTCCTCACAAGTCAATTATCATTTAAACTGCACATTTCCTCCTTCATGTTGTGATTCATAGAATCTGAATGGAACATGCATTTTTAATGCCAGGCCAGGAATCATAAATACTGCACTCTTGGTTTTGATTACCAGCATGTTAATACAATAAAGACTTCATTCCCTGGAAGGGGAGAAACTGAGGTTAAATTACTACTCCAAGAATCCTAACACTTTAGGCTGCATTTTATGATATGATTAAAAGCATTTTGGAGGAGGAAAGACGGAGTGGCTGTGGGTCTTACCTCCCAAGGACAATTTTATCTGTCCGTCCATCACCCTAGGGGGAGAATCACTGGCCCCCTCAGAGAAGGTTTGCAACTTGGGCGTCCTCCTCGATCCACAGCTCACATTAGAGAAACATCTTTCAGCTGTGGCGAGAGGGGCGTTTGCCCAGGTTCGCCTTGTGCACCAGTTGCGACCCTACTTGGACCGGGAGTCACTGTTCACAGTCACTCATGCCCTCATCACCTCGAAACTCGACTACTGTAACGCTCTCTACATGGGGCTACCTTTGAAAAATGTTCAGAAACTTCAGATCGTGCAGAATGCAGCTGCGAGAGCAATCATGGGCTTTCCCAAATATGCCCATGTTACACCAACACTCCACAGTCTGCATTGGTTGCCGATCAGTTTCCGGTCACAATTCAAAGTGTTGGTTATGACCTATAAAGCCCTTCATGGCACCGGACCAGATTATCTCAGGGACCGCCTTCTGCTGCACGAATCCCAGCGACCAGTTAGGTCCCACAGAGTGGATCTTCTCCGGGTCCCGTCAACTAAAGAATGTCACTTGGCGGGACCCAGGGGAAGAGCCTTCTCTGTGGCGGCCCCAGCCCTCTGGAACCAACTCCCCCCAAAGATTAGAATTGCCCCCATCCTCCTTGCCTTTCGTAAGCTGCTTAAAACCCACCTCTGCCGTCAGGCATGGGGGAATTGAGATCCTCTTCCCCCTAGGCCTTTACAATTCTATGCATGGTATGTATGTATGTATGTTTGGTTTTTTTATATTAATGGGTTTTTAATTGTTTCTAACATCAGACTACTATTGTACACTGCTTTATTGTTGCTGTTAGCCGCCCCGAGTCTCCGGAGAGGGGCGGCATACAAATCCAATAAATAAATAAATAAATAAATAAATAAATGAAAGTCATGCCATGAAATATCAGATCAGTTTGTAAAAAAAAAAATCTTTTAAATAGTGCAGGAGCAGGTGCTGGCATTTCATTCCAACTAATTAGCCTTTAATTTACTGTAAATATCTTAGGATTCCTTGAACAAGTCTCCGTGGGATCCAAGAGGAAACCATTTTCTGGTTTTAATACATCATCCAGAATTATCGTGGCAATGATGCTAAATACACAGAGGGCTGCAGAGTTAATAAATCATACCATACCTTTTAAATATATGAATAGGACTTGAAAAGCAAATGCAAACAATATGCTTTTGTTGTGCCTCTTATCCATTGACTATATATAACAAAAGCTGTGGTTTTGAACAGTAATGATTTTATGTGAAATTACGGTAATTTATAGTCCTGGGTGGCTCTTTGCAGATAATGAATGTGAAAGTAATGATAATATTACAGTAACAAGTGTAATTGCAGAGTTTGTGCATGTGGTGCATTTTATTGGCTATATTTATTTTTTTCTTGCCTGAAATATACAGTCTTTGCATTGGATTCGGTCCAAGCTGCACTTAAGAATTAACTTAAATGCTACCAGGCTGGTTTCCACAGTTGTGCAAATCAATTGTTCCCTTCCCCTTTGCCCCTTCTGCGGGTAAGGATGTGTAGTTCAGTATAAATCTGTCCTGATTTACTATCGCTGTTAGTAAAGCAACCTTCAGGGCTCATTGTTTGCCATAAGAAAATCTACATCTGCTTTCCTTCGGCACTTTCGGTGACATATGGAGCTTTAGAGAGAAAGTGGGTGGGTGGGTGAGGCTGACAATGAATAAGAGACTGAGTGGGCATAGGGAACATGAGTGGGAGAGCATGCATCACGGTGCGGGGAAGAGGCAAAAGTTAAATATACCGAAGGGGGTGTAGACCACTCACACTCAGTGGGAGCGAGCGAGCGAGAGGTTGGATGTGGAAGGAAAGGCACGGGGGTTGTTAGATGCCAAGCTTAATGGCTCAGGTGATGAGTAGATGGAAAAAATGAATCAGAGGAGTGGGCTGCTCAGAAAAGCAGAATATGTCCAAGTGTAGGACAGGAGGTGAGACACTGAAATTGAACAAGCATTTAGGTGAGCAATGGCCAGAGCAGAGGACGTCTTTTTCAAATTTCTGGAAAAAGAGCAATATTCTACTCTTCTGTTTTGTGGGTATCAAACGACCATTACACCAAGCTGCAGGTTCAGAGGTTTGGGGGGGGTTTAACCCACAAGAGGAGATAAGTAAATGCATGTGCTTTCAATCAGAGTTTCGGAAGTATTCAGTATATTTTTAAGGATGATTGATGTCAACCTTGCAAGTAGTGCAGACATGAAACAGAAAGTGCAGAAACCCAGAATGACTAGTTTATTTTATTTATTTATTTAGTCAAGTACGTATTGGTAGTATACATTGATTGATTGATTGATTGATTGATTGATTGATTGATTGGATTTGTATGCCGCCCCTCCCCGTAGACTCGGGGCGGCTAACAATGATAAAAACAGCATGTAACAATCCAATCCAATATTAAAATAACTAAAAAAACCTTTATTATAAAAACTAAACATACATACAGACATACCATGAGTAAATTGTAAAGGCCTAGGGGGAAAGAATATTTCAGTTCCCCCATGCCTGACGGCAGAGGTGGGTTTTAAGAAGTTTACGAAAGGCAAGGAGGGTGGGGACAATTCTAATCTCTGGGGGGGAGTTGGTTCCAAAGGGCCAGGGCCGCCACAGAAAAGGTTCTTCCCCTAGGTCCCGCTAGACGGCATTGTTTTGTTGGTGGGACCCGGAGAAGGCCACTCTGTGGGACCTAACTGGTCACTGGGATTCATGCAGCAGAAGGTGGTCCCTGAGATAATCTGGTCCGGTGCTATGAAGGGCTTTGTAGGTCATAACCAACACTTACAGGATACTAGTAAGAGAGAAATATTAGGACAGGGGATGGTAGGCACACTGGTGCACTTATGCACGCCCCTTACCGACCTCTTAGGAATTGGGACAGGTCAAGGGTAAAGGTTTTGGGGTTAGGTGATGATGCTACAGAGTCAGGTAATGAGTTCCATCCATGCATTAACTACTCGGTTGCTAAAGTCGTATTTCCTGCAGTTGAGTTTGAAATGGTTTACTTTATGTTTGTATTTGTTGTGTGCTCGTGTGTTGTTGTGGTTGAAGCTGAAGCAGTCGTTGACAGGAAGGATATTGTAGCAGATAATTTTACGGACTATATAATAACTGAGGCCTTTATTAGAACATGGTAGTTTAATCAAGAGCATGCCAACAGGGCAGGTACAGGCTTAAAAGTAAAAGTCAATACACAGGCTTTTATATAACACTCTGCCTGAGACAGTCACCAATCAATACGGAGGAACTTTCCCGCTTACATTGTAACTGGGGCTTGCGCGCCCTATCAGTACCTTGGATAGGGATCGGCGGCGCGGCTCTAAGCGGCCGGCTGTTACTATGCGGATACAGCACTCCTATCCCTTTGGTTAGCACAAACATAGTCTTGTAAATACAGTGGTCTGCGGTGGATCCTTTCGGATCGCCTGGGCTCTACAGAGGGCAATACACAAGGTTGTAAACTCGGCGGCTCTTCGGTAACCTGGCCGTCAGCCGCGGCCGTTTCCCCAGAATTCCTGGCAGCTGAAGGCGGCTCCACGGAACTCTTACCCGGACTTCCAGTGACCCCCGGATCCTCGCAAATTTCCCCTTTGTCCCGCCGGATTTGGTCTAGGTGCCTCTTCCAAATCCGACCATCCTGTAGCTCTACCTCGTAGTATCGGGGCCCAAGCTCCCTGCATACTGATCCTTTTTCCCATCTCTTATGCCCGGAGTAATCGCGGGCATACACTGCATCTCCCACAGATATCTCTCTCTTAGTAGCTTCCGGCCAATGCACAGCTGCTGTGTACCCTGGGTGCAGCCTATCCAGAACAATCCATAATTTGCGACCCATCAAAAGTTCTGCCGGGGTCCTACCTGTGGCTACGCACGGGGTCGAATGTTGGGCTAATAATAACTCTGCCAACTTTTCCTTCCATGAGCCCTGGTGCATTCGTTTAAGGGACTCTTTCACCGAACGAACTGCCCGTTCTGCCTGGCCATTACTGGCCGGATGCCAAGGCGAGGACAATGCATGCCGGATTCCTGCAGCCGCCAAGAAAGACTCGAATAGAACAGAAGTGAATTGCGGCCCATTGTCCGAAACTAGAAGGTCTGGAAACCCGTGCGTGGCGAAAAGGGCCCTCAGGGAATCTATAACTTCCTGAGACTGAGTGGACTTTAACTGAGCCATCTCCACCCACTTGGAAAAGGCATCTACGGTAACCAGAAAGGTGTGTCCCATGAAGGGGCCAGCTAAGTCAACGTGTAAACGTGTCCATGGGCCAGATGGTGGCTCCCAAGCCAAAGGTTCCGCCTGGGGAGGAAATGATCTTCCTTCTTGACACTCTGCACAACCTGCGACCCGCTGCTCCACCTCTTTGTCTATACCTGGCCACCAGACGTAATCCCTTGCCAGACCCTTCATTCTTACAATGCCAGGGTGACCTTTGTGCAGCAGCGCCAATACCTGGTTCTGCAGTCTAGCCGGAATAACCACTCTTCCCCCCCTCAAGAGAGTTCCCCTTTCAACAGAGAACTCACTATGGCAACGGAAAAAAGGAACATAAACGTCCGCTGGAGCAGAAACTGGGCACCCTCTCAAAACCCATTGTCTCACCTGGGCCAAAACTCGATCTCTTCCAGTCTCCCTGGCCACCTCTGGAGCGGCTAAAACTAAAGATCCCGCAGACAAAGCCAAGACTGAGCAAGCAGGAGCGGGGTCTGTCAAAAACTCTGCGAGAGGGCATCTGCTGAGAGCGTCAGCATGAGCAATGTGTCGACCAGGTTTGTATGTTAAGGTATAGGTATAATTGGCCAAAAACACTATCCAACGCGTCATGCGCAGGGACAACACCGTGGGGCTCTGGCGGTTACCGGCTAATAATCCCAATAACGGCTGATGGTCAGTGACCAACTCGAATTGCCTGCCGTACAAATACTCATGGAAACGGCGGACCCCCGCAATTAGGGCTAAAGCCTCCTTGTCGATATGCCCGTAATTCCTTTCCGCCGTGGCCAGGGTCCGGGAAAAAAATGCTAAAGGGGCTTCAGAGCCATTTGGCAAGCGATGGCTGAGGACTGCCCCCACTCCGTACCGGGAGGCATCGCAGGTGAGAATTAATGGCAAACTTGGGGAATATTGGGCCAGGACACTATTCGAGGTGAGTATTCCCTTGACCGCTCTGAATGAGGCTTCTTCCCACTCACCCCAGCCCCAGGTAGATCGCATGTCCAGCAGCCGATGCAACGGTTCCGCCACCGAAGCCTTATGCAGAATAAAAACCGCATAAAAATTTAAAAGCCCCAAAAAGGCCTGTAGCTCCTCCTTAGACTTGGGTCTGGGAGCATCCCAGATTGCCTTAGTTTTCTCCGGGGTGGGATGGATTCCTTTCCCGTCCACCCTGAACCCCAGGAAATCAACCTCTGATACCCCAAAGACACATTTTTTTGATTTAAGTTTCAGCCCCACCTCTTGAAACTTGATCAGAACATTTTTTACTCTCTGTAGCAATTCGTCCTCGGAACTCCCCGAGACCAGGACATCATCGAAGTAGGGCACCGTGCCCTCCAGCCCATATAATAAGCGCTCCATTAATCCCTGAAATATTCCAGGGGCAATAGAGACCCCAAACTGCAATCTATGGCATCTAAAAAAAACCCTGTGTGTGATGATTGACTGGGCCTCCACAGTAATGGGGTCGACGGGGAGTTGCTGGTATGCTTGGGACAGGTCGAGCTTGGCAAAGACCCTACCATTTCCGAGGGTGTGGAGTAACTGCTGCACCACTGGCAGCGGGTACGAGTGGTGAGCCAGTGCCTTATTGACAGTGCATTTGTAGTCTCCACACAACCTTAGGCCCCCATCCCCTTTTAAAGCGATGACCAATGGGGTCTCCCAAACCCCCTGGTCAACCGGCTCCAACACCCCCTGGGCAATCAGCCGGTCCAATTCAGCATCAACCTTTGGTCTGAGGGGAATGGGCACTCTGCGGGCTTTCAGTCGCACTGCGGGCACTTTGGGGTCGAGGCTAAAAAAGATTGGGGTTCTGGTATAACAGCCCAACTTGTTATCAAATACTGAGGGAAATTCCTTAGCTAATTCAGTAAAAACAGACCCCCCAATAACAGCATTAACCCCCGAGACAGACAACCTCAGAGACTTGAACCAGTCTAACCCCAAAAGGTTGGAAAATGGCCCGTCTACCACAATCAGAGGCAATTTGCCCACGAACGACTTGAACCTGACAGGGAATCTTCCCTCACCCAGAACTGGAATAGAGACCCCCTGGTAGTCCCGTAAAGTCACATTACAAGGTTGTAGGCGACTCTTACTCAGTCAAGGCACACACCGCTTCAGCGTGGCCCAGGAAACCAATGAATGTGCGGAGCCGGTGTCCACTTACAAGGAGCATGTCACGTCCCCGAGGCGAACTGTCACCGAGATCTTCTCCGACGAATCCGATGTCTCTCTAACATAAGTGGTTGCCGGGCGCGGACAGCTGTAAACCGCGTTGCAATCCTCTCTCCTATTTGAAGAAAATCTCCTCTGCCAGCGGGGATTGAACCCTTGGGACTCCCTCTGCTCCCTCGATGGGGCAGGAGGGGACCTGCGGGAACGGCAGACCCTCGCAATGTGCCCCCTGGCACCACAACGCCGGCAAGCCGCGTCTTTAAAGGGGCAATTAGACCTAAAATGGCTCCCCCCACAACCTCTGCACGGGGATAGAGGGGGACGGGGGTGAGTAGCTGGAGGCTCACGACCCCGGGAAGCCCCCATCTGGCAAACTTCCTCCTCCTCAGCCTCACTGTTATCCTCTTTCTCCGCAGTGGCTTTAGGTTTTTCTTGCACGGCAGGCCCCTTGGCCGCAGTGTTCACGGAGCTGTCCATGGCTGCCAGCGACTGGGTGGACAGCTCAAAAGCACGAGCCTCAGCTAACGCCGTCTGAAAAGTTAAATCCCGGGTGGCCAAAAGGCGCCACTTCAAGCGACCATTCCGGATTCCAAACACTAGCCTGTCCAGCAAATAATCATTCAAATCAGAGAACTCGCAATATAAAGCTGCCCGGCGGAGAGCAGCCACAAAGTCATTAATCGATTCTCCCTCCGCCTGGTTCCTTTGATAAAATTTGTATCTTCGTGCACAGCGGGAAGGGGCCGGGGCATAATGGTCCTGAAGAGTTGACAGGAAAGTCTGCCAAGGCACATCATGTATTGAGACTGGAGCAAACAAGGCTCTGACCATCTCAAACATCTCGGGACCGCAGAAACCGAGGAAATAAGACCTTTTGTGGTCACCCGAAATCTCGGTATACCCATTTGAAATAAAAAAACTATCGAATCGGGCGACATAAGAGTCCCACGTCTCCCCTTGTGGGTTAAAAGGGGGAAAAGTAAGTTGCACAGACATCCTCACTTACTGCAGATATGTAATAAGAAATCCGTAATGCCAGGTTCGAATCCTCGTCGCCAGTATAATAACTGAGGCCTTTATTAGAACATGGTAGTTTAATCAAGAGCGTGCCAACAGGACAGGTACAGGCTTAAAAGTAAAAGTCAATACACAGGCTTTTATATAACACTCTGCCTGAGGCAGTCACCAATCAATACGGAGGAACTTTCCCGCTTACATTGTAATTGGGGCTTGCGCGCCCTATCAGCACCTTGGATAGGGATTGGCGGCGCGGCTCTAAGCGGCCGGCTGTTACTATGCGGATACAGCAGACTATGCTTAGGTTGTATTTAAGGCGACATAGTTCTAAGCTTTCTAAAACAAGAACTGTAAGTCTAGTTGCGTAGGGTATTCTGTTGTGAGTGGAGGAGTGGAGAGCTCTTCTTGTAAAGTATCCCTGGACATTTTCTAAAGTGTTTATGTCCAAAATGTGGCGTGGGTTCCAGACAGATGAGCTAAAATCAAGGATTGGTCTGGCAAAACTAACTTTAAGTTAATTTCTAACTTTAAGTTCACATCAATAGAATCTTACAAGTCTGAAAGCAACCGCCCCCCAGTTTGCCTTTACAGTCCATGAAATTTGGGAGGGTCCCTTCGGACATGTTTCCTACGTTCCCACTTCTTCTGCAGTCTTTGCTGTTCTTTGTATTATTGTTGTCTAATCTATGCTTCTTCCTCCTTTCTCCCAAGGTCATTCCTAGCTATCCTTATCAAAAAAAATCACACACCCTTTGCTGCCATCTACAGCTTTGTCTTGAATTTTGTCAAGAGATGCAGTCCTACATTGAAGGGTTATATTTTGATAGGTCCCAGAATTTCCTGAAGCAAATGGAAAAATGTAACAAGCTATACGTGCCTTGAATTATGACTTACAATTTTTTATAGCAGAAGTTGTGCAAAAGTGTTTCTTCCTTTAACTTTGGGTAAGATTTTTCCAACCTTAATTGAATTCATTTGCTTTAGGTATATACTGGCTACCCACTTAAACTGAAAGTGCAAATCCCCCCCCCCTTTTAATAGAAACACTGAAGCAAAGCTTACTGTTGTATTGTCTTTAAAATGTAAAATGTACAAGGGAGTCCAATATCAGCAGAAAAGTGGGAAGCTATTTAGATAATATCTTTTTCGAGAGAATATCAAGAGGTTTTTTTTATTGGTTGTTGTTCTAAGTGTGTTAAGTGATGCCCTTAAGTATTTTTCACACAGCAAGAATATGGTTTTCACAGAAGTTGCAAGTGTTAGTGACTGTCAGTTGTGGAGTTTTTTATAGTCTTAAAGTGGGTTATTCCTGTTTCTACATCAATATTTAGTAAGAGACTTCATAGGAAAGTTGTAGAAGTAGGTTCCTCTCGGTTTGTCCCGGTTCTATAGAACGAGTAGCAAACTTCTGATGATGTACCATAGCCGGTCCTCTTGGCACCAGTCTGTGGATGCCACCGTTTGTTTTTTTTTTAATATTGCTTTTGGGGAAAAAAATTGGGGCGGGATTTTTTTCTTCTGCGCATGCAGAACATTTTGCAATGTTCAAAACCTAGAGTGGAATTGAAAGGCATTCCACACTATTTACAGTGCATCCATCCTTATGTAATATGATTACCCTGTCAGCAGAGAAGTCAAGCCGTCTTTCAGTAGGGCAAACACTGATGAAGACAAGGAGCAAAAGGAAGAAAAACACAACAGCTGTTGTGGGAGGGGAACCGTGACCTGTGTAAGGCCCTGGGCATTCATTTTTCAATGTGATTGACAATCAAGTTATTTAAAGGGACTAAGTAGTTTCACAATGGAAATGAAGATATGGAAAACGAATGTGTGTGAGTAGGTGGGGAGAAATTATTCCTGCTTGGGGGAGGGAAAGTAGGATGAACCTGAATGTCATTTGATCTTTTGTGAATACATTCTGGGGGGGAAAAAACCCTAAAAGAGGAAGCACTTAATGTAATTGCACCGTGACACACATGTGGGTTAGATGACTGGTTGAAATGGGAATTGATGTTGCTGGTTGATCTTTCCTTTGAGAGTATGTAACAATTGAGATTGACCTGCTTTGAGATCTGTGTTGTATTGGTGTGGCAAAACAATTTGTACGAAACATGCACAAAAGTAGGCATACAGTGATTCCACATCTTACAAACCCCTCGTCATACAAACTTTTCAAGATACAAACCCGGGGTTTAAGATTTTTTGCCTCATCTTCCAAACTATTTTCACCTTACAAACCCAAGCCACCGCTACTGGGATACCCCGCCTCCAGACTTCTGTTGCCAGCAAAGCACCCATTTTTCTGCTGCTGGGATTCCCCTGAGGCTCCCCTCCATGGAAAACACCATCTCTGGACTTCCGTGTTTTTGCAATGCTGCAGGGGAATTCCAGCAGCACAAAATGGGTGCTTCACTGGCAACGGAAGTCCGGAGGTGGGGTTTCCCAGCGAGGGGAGCCTCAGCGAATTTGCAGCATTGCAAAAACACGGAAGTCCTCGAAACCCCACTTACGGACTTCCATGTTTTTGCAATGCTGCAAATTCGCTGAGGCTCCCCTTGCTGGGAAACCCCACCTCCGGACTTCTGTTGTCAGCGAAGCATCTGTTTTTGCGCTGCTGGGATTCCCCTGCAGCATCGCAAAAAAAGTCCGGAGGTGGGGTTTCCCATAGAGGGGAGCCTCAGGGGAATCCCAGCAGCGCAAAAACGAGCGCTTCGCTGGCAATGGAAGTCCAGAGGTGGGGTTTCCCAGCAAGGGGAGCCTCAGTAAAATCACAGCATCACAAAAACACAGAGGTCCGGAGGTGGGGTTTCTCATGGAGGGGAGCCTCAGGGCAATCCCAGCAATGCAAAAACGGGCACTTCGGCTGGCAAAAGGGGTGAGTTTTGGGCTTGCACACATTATTCGCTTTTCCATTGATTCCTATGGGAAACATTGTTTCGTCTTACAAACTTTTCACCTTACAAACCTCGTCTCGGAACCAATTAAGTTCGTAATGCCAATGTTACACAGTTCCATAATGTTCAAAAGGAAGAAAGTGTGGGAAACCTTTGAAGAAAGTGTAAGGCACCTTTGAGATGAATGCATTTATTTAGGATCACTTAAAGTTTTGAAAATCACAGTCCAATCACATGGCTCATCTCTGCTTTTTCACAATGGATTTCTTTTTTCCTGGCTGCAAAAATGCTACCCTAACTAACCCCTCCAGAAGCAGCTGCAACGTGATACATTCTTCTAAAATGAAAGGAGCCAGAATTTGCTGTCCTTTGACAAACTTATCACAAAACTACAGAGCACAGTAAACTAGTTTGCTTAATGGTGAAGAGTTGACCCAACTATAGCATGCTAAGCTGTAAAGCCCAATTAAGAAATCAAAATGTCAGGGTTCACCTAACTAATTAAGACAACATCTGGACAAACTAGATTGGGCTTTGAATTGAGTCCATAAGCAACCAAAAGCTTCCATTCTGTAGTTTTCTGCAATGAAATGGTTGCATCCTCTACAAAGAAGGATGGACATCTCTGATTTCTAATGGAGGTCATTTTCCATAGCTCCCTCATGTCATCTACGTAAGGGGTCACAATCTACTCCATCTGCAGAATATGAAAATGCAAAGAACCCATTACAGTGGTACCTCTACTTACGAACTTAATTTGTTCCGTGACCAAATTCTTAAGTAGAAAAGTTTGTAAGAAGAAGGAATTTTTTCCATAGGAATCAATGTAAAAGCAAATAATGTGTGCGATTGGGGAAACCACGGGGAGGGTGGAGGCCCTGTTTCCTGTTTCCTCCCAGGAGATTCCTAGAGAGGCCCCATGGAGGCT
Source organism: Erythrolamprus reginae (assembly GCF_031021105.1). Classification (NCBI taxonomy): domain Eukaryota; kingdom Metazoa; phylum Chordata; class Lepidosauria; order Squamata; family Dipsadidae; genus Erythrolamprus; species Erythrolamprus reginae. The sequence goes on along the minus strand of NC_091955.1, from coordinate 22,366,992 downwards.
TCTCCCTACCTTTTCTGGTCCTCTTTCCTGCCAGGAGAGTCTTATAGAGGCCCCACAGGGGCTCCCCCCCCGCCTTTTCCAGTTACAGTTTTGGAGGCTCGGGTTTGTAAGTGGAAAATGGTTCTTGAGAAGAGGCAAAGAAATCTTGAACTCCTGGTTCTTATCTAGAAAAGTTTGTAAGTAGAGGCGTTTGTAGGTAGAGGTTCCACTGTACAGTAGTACCTCTAGATACGAGCTGTTCCACATGCGAGTATTCCAAGTTACGAGCCGAGACGCGAGCAAAAGTTCTGTTCGACACCCAAGCTCAAATTCGGGATACGAGCCGAGCTTCCACTAGGTGGCGCAAGAATTCCTTGCTTCCAGTTATCTCAGCGTGAAAAACAAAGTCTAAAGGCATTCGTTCGAGATGCGAGTTGATCGTCAAACGATCTTGGGTCTGGAATGAATTAAACTCGTATGTTGAGGTACCACTGTATATGGATTTTCAAAGAAAAATGTAATCCCTTGACATGTTGAGATCCAAGTTTTAGTCCATTCTGAGTTCCACACACACAATATAAAACAAATGATAGCACAAAACTGGGCAACCTGTAAAGATATGCCAGGTGAGATAGAAATGGTGACAGATACCCATTGTTCCCTCGACAAGAGTACTTCTTTCAAATGGCATAACCTCACCTCCACAGATTTGTAGGGAATGGTGCATCTAAGCCAGAGGTGGGCTGCTAAGCTTGAATGGTGACATGTGCTCACCCCTGTGGCTCTGAGTGCTAGCGCACTCCAGCGCAATTATGCTACTGCACCTGGGCAGGTAGCAAAATCACGCACGGACTTTGCTACCTGCCCAGATGCAGTAGCATAATTGTGCTGGAGTCCGCTAGCACACAGAGCCATGGGGGGTGAGCAGACATCACCATTCCACCTTAGCAGGCCACCTCTGATCTAAGCCAGCCAAAGTGAAAATCTGGCAACATTTCAGAGTTAGAACCTAAGATAGAAATGATGATGATAGTCCAATTTTCCAATCCCCTTTGCAGCAGTTGTAAAGATGATTACAGTGTTCCCTCCCTTTTCGCAGGGGATGCGTTCCGAGACCGCCCGCGAAAGTCGAATTTCCGCGAAGTAGAGATACGGAAGTAAATACACTATTTTTGGCTATGAACAGTATCAAAAACCTTCCCTTAACACAGGGGTCCCCAAAGTTTTTACACAGGGGGCCAGTTCACTGTCCCTCGGACTGTTGGAGGGCCGGACTATAAAAAAAAACTATGAACAAATACCTATGCACACTGCACATACCTTGTTTTAAAGTAAAAAACAAAATGGGAATGTACTATTTAGAGGGGGGGGAGATCTGAAATTCATATATGTTTATGTTTTGTTTTTAATTTTCTTTTGTTAACATCTTATTGGCTGTACAAGGTTTTCTTGGCTTATGAAAAATGTATAAAGAAAGAAGGAAGCACTTTGGCATAATGGTTAATAAGTTAGAAATATAATTGGTGTTGCACTTTTTAAAGGCACATTAAGGAGGGAATTTAATTAAAAGAAAATGAATGTAACTGGATGACAAAATTAGAAAAAAAACCTTTTGCAACTTTTTTGATGATTGATATTAGTTACTAACAAAATACCACATTTTATTCATGGAAAATTAGATGGTACACTGTGTTGTTTGAATGTATGTTGAAAGAAAAATTAAAAAAATTACACCCCCCCCAAACAGTCCTTCCTTCCTCTGTCCCTCCATTCATTTCATTCTTCCTTCCTTCCTTCCTTCCTTCCTTGCTCCCTCCATTTCTCCTTCCTTCTTTCCTTCCTTCCTTCCCTCCTTCATTCCTCTCCACTTCTCCTTCCCTCCCTCTCTTTCCCTTTTCTTTCTTTCTCTCTCTCTTTTCCTTGTGCTCTTGTCACTCACTGGTGGGCCGCATAAATGGCCTCAGTGGGCCGCATGTGGCCCGCGGGCCGTAGTTTGGGGACCGCTGCCTTAACACTTTAAACCCCTAAATTGCAATTTTCCATTACCTTAGCAACCATTTAGATTATTACTCACCATGTTTATTTATTAAAGTTTATTAAAAATATATTCATTAAAAGCAGACAAAATTTTGGCGATGACATATGATGTCATCAGGTGGGGAAAAACCGTGGTATAGGGAAAAAACCCGCAAAGTATTTTTTAATTAATATTTTTGAAAAACCGTGGTATAGACTTTTCGCGAAGTTCGAAAATCGAGGGAACACTGTATCACCATTTCTGCCCTCCCAAATTATATAACACGATTCCCGTTGCAATCCTTTTTAATCAGGAAATCCCAACATCATTGTTCTGTCTGGGTTCCCGCAGACATCAACACCAACTAAAAAGAGTATCCAGACACACTGGTAAAAAGCAACATCATTTTATATCTTTGAAAACAAACACAGATAACAAAAACTGTTCTTACAAACTGGAATGCTATGAAGCTTCACAGAAAAGTCACGACGGCCAGACAATACAACAGGCTTCTTGCTGGCACGCACACCACTGTAGATAATAAAACCCACACCTCCCCCAAGTTTTCAGCCTTCGAGGCCACAAGCCAGAATCAGAGACGCCAAGGATTGAAGCAAGGTCACAGGACTCCCAAAAGATAACTCCACAATACAGGAAGGGCAGGCCTGCCTTTTCAACCTTTCTGAGGAGAACCACACCCAAACCCAGCTGTTGCCTATTAGGGATGGAAATACCTGGCTAATTGTCCCCTTCGTTGTGCTGCCCTTCTCTGCCTCATATCTATGATGGCTTGTGCGTTCTCATCTAATGACTCCAGGCTACTCGCTGGGGATAGCTCCCCCCCGGGAGTCTCAGGCTGTTCTCCCTCCTCCTCGTCCTGACATTCCTCTTCCCAGTCTGCCTGGTCCTCCTCCTCCTCCTGTTCCTTGTCCTCCCCCTCTGAGCATGGAGCCGGCAGAGTTCCAGCCGTTCCCTGAGGAGACTGAATCACAACAATCATAAATTCAGTTTTGTCCCTTTTCAGCAAAAATTCCTGAAAGGTTTGCCAGTCTTTTATAAAAATAGTTATTGTTCTTTTCTTGATCAGACAAGTCAGTCTGGCCATTTCAGTACGTTCTTTCATCTTTGTGGTTATTCCTGTATTTTTCCACGTTAGTGCCTATAATAGTTTCACTGCAGCTACCACATATAAAACCAATCATCCATGCATCTTTTCCAGTTAACTCTTCATACATCCAGTTTACACCATTCCAAAGGGTAGTTTTGCACAGTGTGTAGGAGTGAACCAACCCCGTTTATTCCAAGCATTACAGCTGTAGCATCTTTAACACATGACGCTTTGCATATAGCAGCCCCCCGCCCCCAGATGCCAGTGAAATAAAGCAGCTACCTCTGCAGATAGGAGGTCCTCTCCCCCCTGCTACTCAATATCTACATGAAACCGCTGGGTGAAATCATCCAGAGGCATGGGGTGAGGTATCATCAGTACACAGATGACACCCAGCTGTACTTCTCCACCCCATGTCCAGTCAATGAAGCAGTGGAAGTGATGTGTGGGTGCCTGGAGGCTGTTGGGGTCTGGATGGGTGTCAACAGACTCAAACTCAACCCGGATAAGACGGAGTGGCTGTAGGTTCTGCCTCCCAAGGACAATTCCATCTGTCTGTTCATAACCCTGGGGGGGGGGAAATTATTGACCCCCTCAGAGAGGGTCCGCAACTTGGGTGTCCTCCTCGATCCACAGCTCACATTAGAGAACCATCTTTCAGCTGTGGCGAGGGGGACGTTTGCCCAGGTTCACCTGGTGCACTAGTTGCGGCCCTATCTAGCCCAGGACTCACTGCTCACAGTCATTCATGCCTTCATCACCTCGAGATTCGACTACTGTAATGCTCTCTACATGGGGCTACCTTTGAAAAGTGTTCGGAAACTTCAGATCGTGCAGAATGCAGCTGCAAGAGCAATCATGGGCTTCCCTGGGTATGCCCATGTTACACCAACACTCCGCAGTCTGCATTGGTTGCCGATCAATTTTTGGTCACAATTCAAAGTGTTGGTTATGACCTATAAAGCCCTACATGGCATCGGACCAGAATATCTCCGGGACCGCCTTCTGCTGCACGAAACCCAGCGACCGATTAGGTCCCACAGAGTTGGCCTTCTCTGGGTCCCGTTGACTAAACAATGTTGTCTGGCAGGTCCTAGGGGAAGAGCCTTCTCTGTGGTGGCCCCGACTCTCTGGAACCAGCTCCCCCCGGAGATTAGAACTGCCCCCACCCTCCTTGCTTTCCGTAAACTCCTTAAAACTCACCTCTGCCATCAGGCATGGGGGAATTGAGGCATCCTCCCCCCTCCCTTGGGCCTATACAATTTATGTATGGTATGTCTGTGTGTATGTCTGGTTTAATAATGGGGTTTTAAAATGTTTTTTAAATCTATTAGATTTGCCATGAATTGTTTTATTGTATGCTGTGAGCCGCCCCGAGTCTACGGAGAGGGGCAGCATACAAAATAAACAAACAAACAAATAAATAAATAAATAAATAAATAAGAAAGAAAGAAAGAAAGAAAGAAAGAAAGAAAGAAAGAAAGAAAGAAAGAAAGAAAGAAAGAAAGAAAGAAAGAAAGAAAGAAAGAATGAATGAATAAATAAATCAGACAGACAGACAGACAGTCAGACAGACAACCAAGGGCAAATTTTGAAACAGCCCTGCAAGGCTTGCAGAAGAGATTTTGACATTCTAACATTTGCCTGCATTTTTTTTCTTTTGCATTCTTGCACAGTAACTGATGTTTGTTTTTTTCTGGAGAGGCCCAAAAAGAGCATTCTGTGCTCCAAGTCATTAAGAACAGCTGCATTTGGCAGGAAAAGGCTAAAACTATAGCTTTGTCTTAGACTCAATTCTCTCGTAAACTGCTTAGAACAACAGTCATGGTGGTTCATCTTATTGGTAGCGCTGACGTCTGGATTTGAGGAAGAAAAGAAATGAAGCAAACATTTTGTCCCTATTCTTATGATCCCCATGTAAATTTTGTACAATACTGCCGTAGAAGTCACAATTGAACATTATCGACCTGATATTATTTATTATACCCATTATTTTCTTCCTTCCTGTCTTCTCTCCTTTGAGATTTTAAAGTTCTCAGTTGAAGAATCACAAAATTCTGGAATTTCAGTGTGAAATTATGTAAGAGGTGTGAAATAGTGCAAATAGATCTATTCATTTTATTAAAGTTAATTCAGCAACTTTGGTAGTGTCTATCCTGGCTATTAGTAATTTTCTGAGACTTAGTCAAATATCTCTCGAGGACTAGGAGAAGAATTCAAGCAACTGAAATATCTAGTGTGAACTTCCCAAAACTATACAGTGGTACCTCTACTTAAGAACTTAATTCGTTCCGTGAACAGGTTCTTAAATAGAATAGTTTGTAAGTAGAAGCTACTTTTCCCATAGGAAACAATATAAAAGCAAATAATGCATGCAAAACCATTAGGAAAGAAATAAAAGTTTGGAATTTGGGTGGGAAGAGGAGGGGGAAGAAGAGGAGGGGGACAGTCGCTGCCCTGAGCGAAGGAAACATTTCTTTTCTCTGGGCGCAGGCAGAGATTTAGGTTAGGTTAGGTTAGGTTTATTGGATTTATATGCCGCCCCTCTCCGCAAACTCGGGGCGGCTCACAACAATAATAAAAAACAGTACAGTACATAATACCAAATCCAATGCCCACCCATCTAGTTACAATTTAAATTAATAATCTCATAAAAACAGTATATATAAAAAACAGGCACACAGTCAATCAATCAATCAACAAAACAACATGGGCAAGGAGGAGGTGTTTTAGTTCCCCCATGCCTGACGGCAAAGGTGGGTCCTTCTCTAAGTGCCCAGAGAAAGGAAAATGCTCCATTTGCTCTGGGCTGCCAAAGCCTCCTTAAGCACCACAAAAAGGTTCCTCTGGCAGCCCAGAAAAGCCCGAGATGGCCGGGATTAAAGGGATTGGCAGGAAACTGGTCGGGCCTTTGTGCTGCTCTCAAATTTCCTGATAAATTTTTCCAGGCTTGGGTTCTTAAGTAGAAAATGCTTCTTAAGAAGAGGCAAAAAATCTTGAACACTCCCGGAATCTCTTAATGGGAGGGATTCCCCATTTGGGTTCGGCCGAATTTTGCGTAAAATTCAGCCGAACGTGCCGAACCCGAACACCGTTGGGTTCGCCCATCACTATTTGTGGATCATTAAATAGAATCTACTCCAAGGCTCATTGACTGGGGTTGCTTCAAACAGCATTTGTGATCACTTTATTCTGCCTGCTTTGCCAAGGGTTGATCTAGGTCGTTGCTCTTGAAACTGCATTTTACCTTACTTCTATATATTTGCAGTAGAACCCTAAATGATTAGTATGACAATCACAAAACACAACAGATTTCACTACAATGTGGGGAGCAGGTGGAGGAAAGTCTTCTGAATAAAAGTTACTTAGATTTGCCATGTGGTGGCGCACACATAATATGGAATATATGATTAAGTGGAATTCTAGGATGATAGGTGAAAGGTTAAGTAGTGTGTTTTGTTACTGAATATGTGGATACAAGGTTTAATTAATGTTTAATTCCACTCATAATTTCTGTTTTACTTATTTGTGAAAGATCAAGATTTTTTTTAAAGAGTAGTCTCCATTTTTGGACAACAAAACAAAAAAAAGCTGCTGCATTGCTACTAATACCACCTCTTTATGGATATATCTTTATGCTTTTATTTAACCTGTGTCATACAAACTTCTCAGAATGTTTTATACATGGGAACAGAAAAACTGGGTGCAAGTAGGATTTTTCAAGATTAGTTCTTGGGAAAGAAATCTTGGCTTTCCATACTATTCTGAGGAGTCTTCTCCAACACTAAATCTGACTTTCACTTTCATAGAAACATAGAAGATTGACGGCAGAAAAAGACCTCATGGTCCATCTAGTCTGCCCTTATACTACTTCCTGTATTTAATCTTAGGATGGATATGTATTTATCCCAGGCATATTTAAATTCAGTTACTGTGGATTTAACCAACCACATCTGCTGGATGTTTGTTCCAAGGATCTACTACTCTTTCAGTAAAATAATATTTTCTCATGTTGCTTTTGATCTTTCCCCCAACTAACTTCAGATTGTGTCCCCTTGTTCTTGTGTTCACTTTCCTATTAAAAACACTTCCCTCCTGAACCTTATTTAACCCCTTAACATATTTAAATGTTTCAATCATGTCCCCCCTTTTCCTTCTGTCCTCCAGACTATACAGATTGAGTTCATTAAGTGTTTCCTGATACGTTTTATGCTTAAGACCTTCCACCATTCTTGTAGCCCGTCTTTGGACACGTTCAATTTTGTCAATATCTTTTTGTAGGTGAGGTCTCCAGAACTGAACACAGTATTCCAAGTGTGGTCTCACCAGCGCTCTATATAGCGGGATCACAATCTCCCTCTTCCTGCTTGTTATACCTCTAGCTATGCAGCCAAGCATCCTACTTGCTTTTCCGACCACACTGCTCACCCATTTTGAGACTGTCAGTAATCACTACCCCTAAATCTTTCTCTTCTGAAGTTTTTGCTAACACAGAACTGCCAATACAATACTCAGATTGAGGATTCCTTTTCCCCAAGTGCATTATTTTACATTTGGAAACATTAAAGTGCAGTTTCCATTGCTTTGACCATTTATCTAGTAATGCTAAATCATTACTCCGTGACATTCATAGAATGTCAAGGGGTATTCCATGACTTGCATGGTTCTATCTTTGTAGGCATAGACTGCTTGTTCTTCTAATGTTGATGGTTGAGCCTAAAATGAAAATGCTATCCACCACTTCAACATCTTCTATGTCAATTCTAAAGCTGCTTATAATACCTGTTGTCATTCATTTAGCCTCCTTTGTATCGAATTTTAGGCCCGTTTTTTTCACATTGCTTTTGGACTTTTAGTGTTGGTTATGATCTATAAAGCCCTTCATAGCACCGGACCAGAATATCTCTGGGACCGCCTTCTGCCGCACGAATCCCAGCGACCAGTTAGGTCCCACAGAGTTGGCCTTCTCCGGGTCCCGTCAACTAAACAATGTCGTTTGGTGGGACCCAGGGGAAGAGCCTTCTCTGTGGTGGCCCCGACCCTTTGGAACCAACTCCCCCCAGATATCAGAGTTGCCCCCACCCTCCTTGCCTTTCGTATGCTCCTTAAAACCCACATCTGTCATCAGGCATGGGGGAATTGAGACTTTCCCTCTCCCTAGGCTTATAAAATTTATGCATGGTATGTTAGTATGTATGATTGGTTTCTAAATTGGGGTTTTAAATTAATTTAAATATTAGATTTGTTTACATTGTATTATTGTTGCTGTTAGCCGCCCCGAGTCTGTGGAGAGCGGCGGCATACAAATCTGATTAATAAATTAATAAATAAATAGGGTGTGCAAATCCTTTGCATTTTCAACTATCCAGGTGGTATTATCAGTCTTCAGAGAGGGGCGGCATACAAATCTAATAAATTATAAATTATAATAATAATTAAATTAAATTAACTAACCCCCCCTCTAAACCTGTTTCTTAATCAATCAGACCCTATATACGGAATCAATCTTTTTCAATCTTTGTTGCTGAGTCGTGATCGGCTGGATATGTGCAACCGAGGTGTGCACACAAGGCAAGCATTGGTGAAGAGCAGAAGTTTGAGAATTGGGTTTTGTTATTTTAAGCTATTTTAAGAACATTACACGAGGACAAAAAGTGAGAATCAGTATTGCAAGAGCCAGTCTTTAATGTATATATATTAGGCTGGGAATTAATATGTCTATTTCGAGGTCCGGTAAGTAGAGTGGTTGAACAACCCATTTATTTATTTGTTTTTTATTTTATTTATTTTATTTTATTATTTATTTTATTACTTTATTTTATTTTATTTTATATTTTATTTTATTTTATTTTATTTTATTTTATTTTATTTTATTTTATTTATTGTTAGAGTCGAAAGGGACCATGAAGGCCATCGAGTTCAACCCCCTGCCCAAGCAGAAACACCAGTCAAGTGGCAGTTCAATCTTCTCTTAAAAATGTCCAGAGTGTTGGAGTTCACAACGTCCGCTGGTAGGTTGTTCCATTGGTTGATCGCTCTGACAGTCAGGAAGTTCCTCCTTATCTCCTTATTTTAAAAAAGAAAAACAAAATAAATTTTAGCTTCCCTTGTGGCCAAATCAGCATTGCAGAATATGAGCTACATCCAGGGATTATATGGAGTGGAGTAGTTCTTCAGCAGATCTACTGGATCAGTTAAGGCTGAGCAGGCTCCGGGCCATCATCTTAAGCCTTCTGTTACACAGCACTGTGGATTGTATGACAGAAAGTACAAAGTACAGCATCCACTTCCTAAGTAGAGCGTCTGATAATGTCATCAGGCTGCCTTACCTGCGGGGTGAGGATGAGACAGATATCTTGGTTTGAAGACATGTTGTCTGGAAATGGTTATTGGAGCGTCTTCATGCTGGGGCAAGGAAGCTATGTTGACATAAGAACATAAGAAGAGCCATGCTGAATCAGGCCAAAGCCCATCGAGTCCAGCATTCTGTGTCACACATTGGCTCACCAAATGTACATGGGGATCATGAGCAGAAAGAGAAGGTAAGACCCTCCCTTTCCCCTGACCCCCAACAAATGGTACTCAAGGGAATCCTGCCTGCCTCAATAACCACCGATACACTTGGCATCCATGAATCTTTCTAATCCTGCCTTGAAGCTATCAAGGCTGACAGCTGTCATGGCCTCTTCTGGAAGTGAATTCCATAAACCAACGACCCTCTGGGTGAAGAAATATTTCCTTTGATTTGTCCTCACTTTCTTACCTATGAGCTTTAGGGAGTGCCCCCTTGTCCTAGTATCGTGTGATAGAGAAAATATTTTTTCTCTATCCACCTTTTCTATCCCATGCATGATTTTATACTCTTCAATCAAGTCACCCCTTAAACGCCGTCTTTCAAGGCTGAAGAGACCAATGCGTTGCAACTTGGAGGTCTCTGTTTGCATGGGGGAGACAATTTTGACTTGGCAGGTATAGTGTAGAAGAATCAGGTTTCTGAAGTCTGATAAGAAATATTTGCAGTGTTTTTTTTAACTACCAGTTCTGTGGGCGTGGCTTGGTGGGCATGGTGTGGCTTGGTGGGTGTGGCTGGGTGGGCGTAGCCGGGGAAGGATACTGCAAAACCCCCATTTCCACCCCACTCCTGGGGGAAGGATATTGTAAAATCCCCATTCCCACTTCACTCTGCAGCCAGCCAGAGGTGGTATTTGCCAGTTCTCCAAACTACTCAAAATTTCTGCTACCGGTTCTCCAGAACCTGTCAGAACCTGCTGGATTTCACCCCTGAATATTTGACAATAGAACTTTCTACTTGTTTTTAGTGATGGGCGAACCCTATGGTGTTCGGATTAGGCAAGTTCGGACAAACTTTAGGCAAAATTCGGCTGAACCCAAACCGAACCTGAACCCGAATAGGGAATCGCACGAAGAGATTCCAGGGGCAGAGCTTTGATGTCACGTATACCGGCAGGTTGCTAAGGACGCCAAGGTGATCACTTCCTGGATTCCATGGAATCCAGGAAGTGATCACCTTGGCATCCTTAGCAACCTGCCAGTGACATCAAGGCTCCGCCTCCGGAATCTCTTTGTGGGAGGGATTCCCCAGCTCCTTCAAAGGGAGGTCTTCACATAAAAATAAACATTGTTATTTTTATGAAAAAGGACGCCGCAGCGGCGCTGCAAGCAAAGGGCGGTCCTTTCACGTAAAAATAAACATGGAATCCAGGAAGTGATCACCTTGGCGTCCTTAGCAACCTGCCGGTGACATCAAAGCTCCGAATGCCGAACGCGACCACGAACTTTGCCCGAAGTTTCAAAAAAATTTGGGTTCGTGTTCGGCATACCGAACACCGCAAAATTCGGTATGGACCCGAATTGTGCGGGTTCGGTTCACCCATCACTACTTGTAATATTTGCGTGGAAGAGCTGGATTATTTAGGACACTGATTTAATTACATGGCACATGTTAACTTCTTGGTATTGTGAGGATTTGGAGATGTTGAAATAATAGAGCTGACAGCTGAAGAACAAGGGACAGGAAACATGTCGTGAAAGTGAGCAATTGAAAATTCAGAAAAGCAAAGACTAGATAACCCCCACCCCCCAAGATATTCAATTTCCAGTGGATGGAAATCCCTGGCAGCCTTCCAAGCACATCTGCCTAGAGAGAAAAAATATCTATAAGCTAAAAGGCACCCAATTTGAGGTCTGAAAGATTTAATGCTCAGCTGTTATCATTTTCGCAGCTTTTTAACATTTGATTAAAAGGACACAGATTTATGGCTGGCATTAGAAAATGTGCAGTACATTTTATTTTTAGATTTGGGGATGAAGGCACCTGTGCACCAGTGCTCATCCAATTTTATTGATTTGATTTCCAATATCAGGGTTTTTTTCTCCCTCCCTCATGTACATCACAGAACTGCTGCGTGATTCCTTTTTTCAGCTTGCTTGCGGCAAGAATTTAACATTCTAGGTTTCTCCTACCTTGTAAAGAGCTCCCCCCCCCCTTCTGCAGTACCTTTTCTGGATAAGGCATCTGCAGCAGACTGAATTTCCTTTGTGAATATAAAATAAACCCTACCAGGAGATTTATTTTCCACCAGCAAACGTTAAGTTGCATCTGTTTGGTGCTTGCAAATTGGGTATTTCAAGTTGATTTTTTCCCCACAGAAAGAGGAGTTATTATTATTATTATTATTTATTAGATTTGTATGCCGCCCCTCTCCGAAGACTTGGAGTGGCTCACAACAATAATAGAAACAATATAACAGTGAAACAAATCTAATATTAAAAATAAAACATATATAAAACCCCAGCAATTAAAACCATACAACACATACATACCAAACATAAAATATAAAAGCCTGGCGGATGATGTCTCAGTTCCCCCATACCTGGCGATATAGGTGGATCTTGAGTAATTTGCAAAAGACAAGGAGGGTGGGGGCCGTTCTAATCTCTGGGGGGAGTTGATTCCAGAGGGCCGGTGCCGCCACAGAGAAGGCTCTTCCCCTGGGGCCTGCCAAACGACATTGTTTGGTCGATGGGACCTGGAGAAGGCCAACTCTGTGGGACCTTATCGGCTGCTGGGATTCGTGCCGTAGAAGGCAGTTCCGGAGGTATTCTGGTCCAATGCCATGTAGAAACATAGAAACATAGAAGACTGATGGCAGAAAAAGACCTCATGATCCATCTAGTCTGCCCTTATACTATTTTCTGTATTTTATCTTAGGATGGATATATGTTTATCCCAGGCATGTTTAAATTCAGTTACTGTGGATTTACCAATCACGTCTCCTGGAAGTTTGTTCCAAGGATCTACTACTCTTTCAGTAAAATAATATTTTCTCATGTTGCTTTTGATCTTTTTTGATCTGTAGGGCTTTAAAGGTCATTACCAACACTTTGAATTGTGACCGGAAACTGATCGGCAGCCAATGCAGGCCACGGAGTGTTGCAGAAACGTGGGCGAATCTAGGAAGCCCCACAATGGCTCTTGCTGCCGCATTCTGCATGATCTGAAGTTTCCGGACACTTTTCAAGGGTAGCCCCATGTAGAGAGCATTGCAGTAATCAAACCTCGAGGTGATGAGGGCATGAGTGACTGTGAGCAATGACTCCCTGTCCGAGTAGGGCCGCAACTGGTGCACCAGGCGAACCTGGGCAAACGCCCTCCTCGCCACAGACGAAATATGGTGTTCCAATGTTAGCTGTGGATCGAGGAGGACGCCCAACTTGCGAACCCTCTCTGAGGGGCTCAATAATTCCCCTCCCAGTATAATGGATGGACAGATGGAATTGTCCTTGTGAGGCAAGACCCACAGCCACTCCGTCTTATCAGGGTTGAGTTTGAGTTTGTTGACACCTATCCAGACCCCAACAGCCTCCAGGCACCAGCACATCACTTCCACTGCTTTGTTGACTGGACTGGGTATCTTCGGCATATTGATAGTACCTCACACCATGCCCCTGGATGATCTCACCCAGCGGTTTCATGTAGATATTAAATAGCAGGTGGGAGAGGACCGACCCCTGAGGCACCCCACAAGGGAGAGACCTAGAGGTCGACCTCTGACCCCCCACTAACACCGACTGCAACCGACCGGAAAGATAGGAGGAGAACCACTGCAGAACACTGCCTCCCACTCCCAACCCCTCCAGCCGGCGCAGAAGGATACCATGGTCGATGGTATCGAAAGCCGCTGAGAGGTCAAGAAGCACCAGGACAGAGGACAAGCCCCTGTCCCGGGCCTGCCAGATATCATCCAACAACACGACCAAAGCAGTTTCTGTGCTGTAGCCGGGCCTGAATCCTGACTGCTGGGGACCTAGATAATCGGCTTCTTCCAAGGACCTCTGGAGCTGGAGCGCCACCACCTTCTCGACAACCTTCCCCATAAAGGGAAGGTTGGAGACTGGACGGTAGTTATTAAGAACGGCTGGGTCCAGGGAAGGCTTCTTGAGGAGGGGGCACACAAGTGCCTCCTTATAAAGGGCCGGAAAGGACCCGCTCCCCAAGGAGGCGTTGACAATCTCCTGGACCCAGCTCCGTGTCACCTCCCTGCTGGCCGAAACCAGCCAGGAGGGGCACGGATCCAGTAAGCAGGTGGCAGAACTCACAGCTCCAATGGCCTTGTCCAGTTCATCAGGTGTCACCAGATCAAACTCTTCCCAAACACTTCCACTGGGTTACTTGTCCCCACATCATAAATGAGAGAAGTTTCTCCTCCTTTCTTCTTCCTTCTCTTCAATGTGCAGGGAATCTTTGGTGCCACGTCATAGGAACGCGTTGCTATTCTGAAGGCCGGGCCAGACAGAAAGGATTGCTTACGAGGAACATATTGAATTATAATAAATCTGTCTCGTCTGGAGGCGATGATGAGCTGGCACGTTTTGTCAAGTGGCAGTCTCATAAAACGGCTGCGTGCTGCATACATATGACTGCATTAGCAGGAGGCAAGGGGAAAGATGCCACCGATCGGGAAACTGCTGAGAGCGGTGGAGCATTTGTATTCTAGAGCTCAGCCAGTGCTCCATTCACTGATCCAAACCAAACATGTTGAAGTCAAGGCCCCTCTTTCTATAACACCTTTGATATACAGCCAGGCAGTTTAACGGAATCCAAATAATGTCTTGTGTAGAAAGGGCCTGTGAATTGTAGCAGAAGTTATGCTGGCGTTTCACTTCAGGGTACATGTACAGTGTTGTGATGTGCTGGGGATGAATCATGCTGATATTCCTGTGTTATTGGGGGGTTTTTTTCATCGCAGATAGGATGTACATATTGATTCTTGGGATTTCTAACCTGCTCCCTTGCAATTGAGGTACGTGTGCATGTAGACATGGTGTTAGGATGATAATATTAATACTAATCCAATTCTCAGGCTCACTATTGATAAACACAGCCTGACTCACTTTATAAGAACATTGTGATCTTCTAAACTGCCTTACCAAAATGGAATAGGTCTTTCTTCCTGAAACATCTACCTCTAAAATGGTCACCTAACATCAAAAGCATCATCAAAAAAGCACAACAAAGAGCTCAAACTGCCCAAGGAGCTGCCGATACAGTTCTACAGAGGAATCATTGAGTCTGTCATCTGCACCTCTATAACTGTCTGGTTTGGTGCTGCAACCCAACAGGACCGACACAGACTTCAGAGGAGAATCAGAACTGCAGAAAAAACAATTGCTGCCAACCTGCCTTCCATTGAGGACCTGTATACTGCACGAGTCAAAAAGAGGGTGGGAAAAATATTTACTGACCCCTCACATCCTGGACACAAATTGTTTCAACTCCTACCCTCAAAACGTCGCTACAGAGCACTGCACACCAAGACAACTAGACACAAGAACAGTTTTTTTCCAAATGGCATGACTCTGCTAAACAAATAATTCCCTCAACACTGTCAGACTTTCTACTAAATCTGCACTTCTATTCTACTAGTTTTTCTCAACTTTCCTATCACCCATTTCCTCCCATGTTGACTGTATGACTGTAACTTGTTGCTTATATCCTAAGATTTTTATTAATATTGCTTCTTCATTGCTTATTTGACCCCTATGACAATCATTAAGTGTTGTACCACATGATTCTTGACAAATGTATATTTTATTTTATGTACGCTGAGAGCATATGCACCAAGACAAATTCCTTGTGTGTCCAATCACACTTGGCGAATAAAAATTCTATTCTATTCTATTCTATTCTATCCTCCTCACAAGGTATCAGCTGGTTGACTGACTATTTCACTATTGAATGTTGATTTACAACCATAGACTAATGACCAGTGATGGGCTGCCAAAATGTTTACTGCCACACGGTGGGCGTGGCTTATTGTGTGGGTGTGGCTTGATGGTCATGCGACTGGGTGGGAGTGGCTTGATAATCATGTGACCCAGGTGGCTTAAAGGTCATGAGTGGGAGTGGCTTACTGACCAAGATAAGTTTTCAAATAGGTGCTTGGACTCTTTTTCATAGTTTCATTATTTGAATAGCCACAAAAGGACAAATGATAGGCAACATTATTTGTTGAGGAGCACAGTAACATTTTAAGGTTCTGTACTGAAACTACAAGATTCAGTATGATAACAGATTAGGCAAGTAGATCAATTTTCTTTAATTGCTATAAAAGTTCAGTTCTAGATAATGGTTAAAATGATTAAATTGTTTATGGGTAAAAACATACTATTTAATTATTTTCTATTTTAAAAGTAACTAAGGATCAGACTAAAGTTCTAGAGAAGGAAGGAGAATAAAAAAACTATTAAGTACAGTATTCAATAAATAGTGCATAACTTTACTACCCCCACTGCATCCAGCCCCCTGTGGGGGCAGCAGCCCATCACTGCTTATGACCATTGAATTATGATCATTTTTCCACACTTACAACCATTGCAGTATCCCCATGGTCATGTGATTGACTTGCTTAACAACTGTAGCAAGAAAGGTTGTAAAATTTGTCAAAACTAATTGTTATGGTTATTTATTTATTATTATTTGGATTTGTATGCCGCCCCTCTCCGAAGACTCGGGGCGGCTCACAAAAAGTGAAAAACAATCCAATACAATCCAATTAATTAAAATATTAATTAATTAAAATATTATAAGTTTAAGAAAATCCCCAATACTAACATACACACATACAGGCATACCATATATAACGTTAGCTTTGGCCCAGCTCCTGCCCCAAGGACTGTGGATGTGGGAGAGACATCCACATGCTGCCGGCCTGTTTTGCCCCCGGTGGAATCTGCTGATGAAGGCTCCTCTGACCAAGAAGACATGAGTGACAGGGAGGAGGAAAGTGGGGCAGACAGCTCAGAAGGAGATCAATTATCTAGCTCCTCCTTGGATTCAGAACAAGAGTTAATGATACAGCCACGCATGCGGAGAGCGATGCATAGGCAGCAACAACTGAGAGATTATTATCAAAGAAAATGAGGCCACCTGTGGTTGGGTGGGGCTGTGGTAATTAGTGAGGCTGCTATAAATAGCAGCCTGTGGGTTTGGCCATTGTGGAGGATTATCTGATCGTTGTGTTTCGTGACTGCTTTACTGACTTTGACTTTTTGTGTGCTGATTTTCCCCCGCTTTGAAACTAAACCAGAGCAAAGTGTGTTTCACTTTGTGAAAGAAGAAGGACTGAATTACCTCACAGCTGCAAGCTAAGTATCACAGAACTGATAAGGGACTTGTACAAATTACCAGTTTGTTTGGGGACGAGTGCTCTTTGCTATACAAAAAGAGTGCTTTGTTTATTTGCATTTTCGGTATAAAGAACATTGTTTTTAATTTTCAAACGTGTGTGTGTCTGAAATTGTATCTGCATTTTTGGGAGGATTCTACCAGAGAGCTCAGCAGAACAACTAATAATAACTGTCTTGCTTAGCCACGGAAATTTTGGGCTCAAATGTGGTCATAAGTCAAAGACTACCTCTACTGTAGTGGCCCCCACATTATGGCATACTGTCTGATGAGAAATACCTACAGTTTCATATTTCCCAGAAGCCTCTCTGTTCTTACATGTTTCTGACTGATAATAGGCAAACATGCTGTGTAGGAAATATTGTTGTTGTTATATTTTGTTCGTTTTCATTTTAAAAAAATTGTACATACTGTATTTTGCAGAGTATAAGATGCACCTTTCCCTTCCTAAAAGAAGCTGAAAATTTAGGTGTGTCTTACACTCAAAATGTAGCTTTTTCAAAGGTTTTTTTGGCCAGCCCTAATGAGGTACTAACGATTCCTGGTTTTTCCCAGCTTGCAGGCTTGTCTTCATTACTACTTCCTCCGAAAGAGGTTTTTTTCAGCTCTAATGAGATGCTAACAATCTTCCCAGCTTGTAGTATTTTTTCATTGCTATCCTGAAGAAGTTTTTTTCCAGCTCTAAGTCTTTGCAGGCTTGTTTTCATTGTTACTCGCTCTGAAGATTTTTTTTATCAGCCCTAATTGAGGGATAAAATAATGAAGCTGACCAGACTAAGGACGCTATCCAGATGAAAATTATTATTATTATTATTATTATTATTATTATTATTATTATTACTATTACTATTATTATTTATTTATTAGATTTGTATGCCGCCCCTCTCCGTAGATTCGGGGCGGATACCTCGTAGGGAAAAAGAATCCTCAATCTGAGTATTGCATTGGCAGTTCTGTGTTAGCAAAAACTTCAGAAGAGAAGGATTTAGGGGTAGTGATTTCTGACAGTCTCAAAATGGGTGAGCAGTGTGGTCGGGCAGTAGGAAAAGCAAGTAGGATGCTTGGCTGCATAGCTAGAGGTATAACAAGCAGGAAGAGGGAGATTGTGATCCCTTTATATAGAGCGCTGGTGAGACCACATTTGGAGTACTGTTTTCAGTTCTGGAGACCTCACCTACAAAAAGATATTGACAAAATTGAACGGGTCCAAAGACGGGCTACAAGAATTGTGGAAGGTCTTAAGCATAAAACCTATCAGCAAAGACTTAATGAACTCAATCTGTATAATCTGGAGGACAGAAGGAAAAGGGGGGACATGATCGAAACATTTAAATATGTTAAAGGGTTAAATAAGGTTCAGGAGGGAAGTGTTTTTAATAGGAAAGTGAACACAAGAACAAGGGGACGCAATCTGAAGTTAGTTGGGGGAAAGATCAAAAGCAACGTGAGGAAATATTATTTCACTGAAAGAGTAGTAGATCCTTGGAACAAACTTCCAGCAGACGTGATTGGTAAATCCACAGTAACTGAATTTAAACATGCCTGGGATAAACATATATCCATCCTAAGATAAAATACAGGAAATAGTATAAGGGCAGACTAGATGGACCATGAGGTCTTTTTCTGCCGTCAGTCTTCTATGTTTCTATGTTTCTAGGTAGATTTTTCCCCATATTTTACTCTCCTGAAACTAAGGTGCTTCTAATACTCCGAAAAATACAGTAACCAAGAATCTCAATGGACTGTAGATTTCTCGCTCTCTTCTCCCCCTCCCTTTCTTTATCAAATAAATAAATCCCTGGTTCTTTACTAAAATTAGAAGAGAGAAAGAGAACTGAGATATAAATACTTACTTATGACTGCAGCTTGGTACTTTGTTTATGTACATTAAACACACACACACACATTCTGGTAAGGTTTACTTAGCAGCTGAATAGTTTTAGTCAATTGTTTAATTTGCTAGGATTGTAACTTCAGATATTCTTCACATTCATGATACAGACAAAACAACATTGTTCCACTGATGTAAGCAGTCTAGCACAACGTAAAAGAAAGCCCTTGAGATGATTTGTGTAGACTTTTTGTAACGTCAGCATTATAAAAATAGCCACTTCTTTTCAGAGTTCAAGGTAGCTTTTCTAAGGCGAGTTTCTCTGAAGTGTTTTGTAGCATCAGGAAGTACAAGTAGTTTAAAGGCAGTGCCAGCAATTCTGCATGTTAAGATATGTTAGGTATGTTCTGAAGCCATATGATAAAGATGTTTTGAAGCTAAAGAAATGCTGGAATAATAGCTTATAATGCAGGGGGAATACTGCTTTGAATATTGATGAATACAATGGTACCTCTACTTACGAACTTAATTCGTTCCGTGATCAGGTTCTTAAGTAGAAAAGTTTGTAAGAAGAAGCAATTTTTCCCATAGGAATGAATGTAAAAGCAAATAATGCAGAGGGTGGAGGCCCTGTTTCCTCCCAGGAGATTCCTAGAGAGGCTCCACAGAGGCTTCTCCCCACCTTTTCCAGCCCTGTTTCCTCCCAGGAGATTCCTAGAGAGGCCCCATGGAGGCTTCTCCCTGCCTTTTCCAGCCCTGTTTCCTCCCAGGAGATTCCCACAGAGGCCCCACAGAGGCTTCTCCCCACCTTTTCCAGCCCTGTTTCCTCCCAGGAGATTCCTAGAGAGGTCCCATGGAGGCTTCTCCCTGCCTTTTCCAGTTACAGTTTCGGAGGCTCGGGTTTGTAAGTAGAAAATGGTTCTTGAGAAGAGGCAAAAAAATCTTGAACACCTGGTTCTTATCTAGAAAAGTTCGTAAGTAGAGGCGTTCTTAGGTAGAGGTATCAGGATCGGTTCGTGAATCAGAATTAAGTCATCCATTGTCCATCATTGGGATAGGCATGGTTTACTTTTGATTCCCTCCCCCTCAAACTATTATGAATCAGTCACCCAAGAATTACAAATATTCTTAAATAGTTCATCTCTGTTCCATCCCAACAATGTGAATAAAAATTGTACAAGTGCAGTTGAAGATAGTGTCTTTCTGTGACTCAAATTCACATATTATCCAAGCACTCCTCAGATCTCACTGAACTAGTGAGCGAAAAAACCCCAATCAAAAACATATTTATTTAGTTTGTTTATTTGTTCGTTCATTCGTTCGTTCATTCATTCATTCATTCATTCATTCATTCATTCATTCATTTAGTCCAATACACAATGAGGGTTTTAGTGGGATAGTAGTAAAATACATGATGAAGGTTATAGAGGAGATACTCATAGTAAAATATATCTAAGAAATAATAGAAAAGAAGTTATAGTAATAGAACATATCAATGAAAGAATAGAAGAAGAGATATAGGAATAGAAGAAAGGTATAGGAGATATAGGAGAGCAATAGGACAGGGGACGGAAGGCACTCTAGTGCACTTGTACTCGCCTTTTACTGACCTGTTAGGAATCTGGATAGGTCAACCCTAGATAATCTAAGGGTAAAGTGTTGGGGCTTTGGGGATGACACTATGGAGTCCGGTAATGAGTTCCACGCTTCGACAACTCAGTTACTGAAGTCATATTTTTTACAGTCAAGTTTGGAGCGGTTAATATTAAGTTTAAATCTGTTGTGTGCTCTTGTGTTGTTGTGGTTGAAGCAGAAGTAGTCGCCGACAGGCAGGACGTTGCAGCATATGATCTTGTGGGCAATACTTAGATCTTGTTTATATCTGTTTCCAGATTATTAGCCAAAACATTTCTCCTTACACATGTCTAGAGCTGAATGGTAGGCAAGGACTCTTCTAATAGGATTTCTCAGAGGAATTCTACACTCATTAATGACTAGTGCTTAAACTAGAAATAAGGCTGGTATTCATCTATATACTACTAAAACTCTCACGTCTGATTGTAACCTTTAGTTGGATGAAATTGGAAGGTATAAGACAACAATTATTGAAGCAAGGTAACTGTAATAGGATAATTTACAGAATGCCTATGAATCCCATGGGAATGAAATTTAGGAAAGTCGTTGCTGCTTCATTGCCATTGCGTTCTCTTCAGTGCCTCCTTGCATAATGTTTTTGCTGCATGAATTCAAAAGGACCGAAACTATTTTGCTGCTGATTTCACCTTGTTATCCAACAATATCTCGCTATCATTGACCAACAATAGTCAGCCACCATTGGATTCCTGTTCCATTTTGGCAATGTCCTAGTGAAATTTTTCACCATGTTCGTCACTAACCAAGATTTTGGTAAAATGAATGAAAGCGTGAATGCAGAAAATGAATCTTCAGCTATAAATTGCACTTTATAGTCTTGTATGCTCTAAAAGGTTTTTCAACCAGATGGATTTCTTTCTTTCTTTCTTTCTTTCTTTCTTTCTTTCTTTCTTTCTTTCTTTCTTTCTTTCTTTCTTTCTTTCTTTCTTTCTTTCTTTCTTTCTTTCTTTGATTTCTATGCCGCCCTTCTCGAGGCAAATCAGGGCAGTGTACAACATTAAATATAACAATATATACAAAATATAATAACTATAAAATATGAAAATTTACTAAAACATTTTAAAAGACCCCATGTGCACTCACATACATTCATCCAAGCCAATCACATCTTGTATCAGCTGGAGACAGTCTCATCACTCATGGCCCCCATGCCCGCTGGCAAAGGTAGGTTTTTAAAGCTTTACGAAAAACCAAGAAGAAGGGAGCGGTACGTATCTCTGGAGGGAGTTCATTCCAGAGGGCTGGGGCTGCCACTGAGAAGGCTCTTTCCCTAGGCCCCGCCAGTCGTCATTGTCTGGCCGACAGGACCTGAGGAACCTGACAAGGGAGGGACCTAGGAGTATGGTGCTCCCAGAAAATTCTCAATGACATTCTTCAATCCTCTGGTACCACTAACAGATTTGTGAACTACTTGTTATTGATCTGACCTGTGGATGAACAAAATATTTTCCTTAACCTGGGCATCAGTTATTCTTGGAAGCATCTGTCTCAAATAACGTTAAACCTTCCTTGTTTATTACTTTTAAAAAATATCAGTCCAAATTATTATTATTATTATTATTATTATTATTATTATTATTATTATTATTAATTAGATTTGTATGCTGCCCCTCTCCATAGACTCGGGGCGGCTTACAGCAATGATAAAAGCAATATATAATGAGAAATCTAATAGTTAGAATCTAAAATAACAATAATACATTTAAAAAGTCTAAAAAACAAGAAACCCCAATATATAAAAACATACATACAGTCATATCATACACAAAAAACTACTTTATGTGAAGCATAGGCAAAAAATAACTTTGTCCAGGGCAATAAGTGGTCCATATGCCATATTCTTTTCTGTCCTGCAACCAAATTCTTTTAAAATTACCATTTATTTTTAATGGAATGTGACTCTCTCGCCTGGCTATCACATTCACATGTATTGTTTTTCACAAAATTGTCCAACTACTGGACATATTGGAGATGTTTTCAGGAAGACTTCAGGGTGCCACAAGAAGGGTAGTTATAGCATTACTGCATCTCACTGAGGTGAAACATAGCTATTTAACATAGGTTTACCTAAGGTTGAAAAGGACTGTTTCTTTTAAAATGTTCACATCTTTTCATCAGTTGACATACAGTAGTACCTCTAGATACGAGCTGCTCCACACGCGAGTATTCCAAGTTACGAGCCGCGACGCGACCAAAATTTCTGTTCGACACCCAAGCACAAATTCGGGATACGAGCCGAGCTTCCACTAGGTAGCGCAAGAATCTCCTTGCTTCCAGTTATCTCTGCGCGAAAAACAAAGTCTAAAGGCATTCGTTCGAAATGCAAGTTGATCGACTTACGAGCTCGGGTCTGGAACGAATTAAACTTGTATGTCGAGGTATCACTGTATTACTAAACTGATATAACAGAAGGAGGGGACAATTGATTTGATATTGCAATCAGATGGAAACCATTTTGAGTTAATGTCTGGATTTTATATTTTACTTTTTTCAAAAGGGAGAATTCCTTGTTCTCCACTTGCACTGCTTCGGAGAGTCCAACATGGGTTAATCTTCAGCCTAGCTGGAAGGGACTGAGTTAAAAATTAGTATAATTTACTGGTCCAACCCCCATGCTGCCCTTCCCGGGTCAGTCTAAAAAACTCAGTCATAGTGTAGGGACACATGAGTTTTTCCTCCTAGGACTCTTAGAGTCTAGGAGTAGTTTTAATTGATTTTTAATTGATTTTTAATTGTATATTTATTTGATTTTAACTGTTTTATTAATAAATATGCTTGTGCTTAATGATTTTTCTCCTTTCTGTTTGTATTTCAGAATCCATGGAGCAGCTCACCTCGACGTGATTGGGCCCCTGCTCTGCGGAGTATTGCCCTTAAATCGTGTTCCCCAGGTCGGAGCCTCTTCCCTGCGTGGGTACAGCTCCCAAGACCGGGTGTTGCCAGTGAAAGAGGTCCCTGGCCTGCGCGGCCATACCGTCTTTTGGAGCGGATTTCTGGACAAGGCAAGAGGAGATTCAAATCTCCCGCCACAAACCGCCAACGACAGATGTCCCCGGCCTGCGCGGCCATACCTCAGGGCAATGCGTTTTTCTCGCAATATTGGCCAGGGCGAAGCAGGAATTTTGAAATTCCTGCCCAAAACGCCGCCCAGGATCAGAGCTATTCCGACGATTCCCGTTGCCGCCTGAGATGGCTAAGTAAGGGCGCGGCCATTAAAACATGGCGCGGCACGCAGGGGGCCGCCATTTTGGGGCAGCCTGGCAGGCGACTTCCGGATTAATTCCTAGAGAGGCAGGAAGAGACCGGATTTCCTGTTCCACACAGGAAAAGGACGGATAAAATAGGCGGTGGCCATTTTTCGCTCGGTAATACTTGTACAAAGCAAAGAAAAAAGTTTCTCTCTATCTTTGCGTTATGGAGGCTCAGAATTATTTCCCCAATGGCTGATCTTCCACAGCAGGGGACAGCAGAGCCCTCAACTGTTAAAGCCAAGGAGAAGACTCACTCCTTGAAGGCAAAGTCAAAAACCTCTCAGTCATCATCTGGATTAAGAGAGGCCGAGCATCGAATTAAGGCATTGGAGGAGCAGTTAGAAGCTCAGAAGCAAAGCAATGCCGCTTTGTCATCAGTGCCAGGTCAGAGTGGGAGCATGATAACTGGGACCCCCCCCAAGACTCCCAGAAGGAATTGGTTTGGCCACAGACAAGGACTGGTCTCCAGATAGGTTTGGGGGCCCATCACAGGTGGCAGAACCAATGAGACCTGAGGTTACCAGACCACCCTCTGTTTCTCCTGCATGGCACATGGCACCTCAACCATTGCCTACAGCCACATTTACCCCAACAGCTGCTGGGCTCAGATCATCTCCAGATACCTGGCAACGCCTACCACCAGCCTTGCAGGATATGATCGCTTCAGCATATTTGCATGGCATAGCAGCTGGGGTACAACAATACACGGCAAGTGCACCCCCTGCCTCTCCACACCCTCCTCCTCCTCCTTCCCTGCAAAGGAATATTTGGGCAGCCCCAGCCCCCTCGTCACCTGCACATGATTCATTTCTTGAGGACCCTGCATTCAGAGGACAGGGATCAGAGCCAGATGATGGCCTGTCTGAGGATGAAGGGGCACCCCCGGAACCACCAGCGTATACAGGTCTCTTTAGGCCCTCTATCTTTCGCGTACTGCTGAATAAGGCAAAGATGACTGTGGCTCTGGGCACCCCTGAGAAGTCCACAGATCCAGCATCAGCTCCTCCTCCGGCCTCGAGGGTGCTCACGGAGCTCCAAAGGGAGGCTGACCTTATACCAGCCCCTAAACTTTTTTTGGACAATGTGCAGAGGCCTTGGCAATATCCAGCAGCTGCTCTAGGCCCAACAGCCTCTGAGCGTAAGTTTTACGCATTTGAGCCAGAATTGGAAAAGTTGCTGGAATTTCCATCGGTGGATGCTCCAATTGCAGCCCTAGTATCTAATGCATTAGTCCCTTCCGATGTGGCAGATGGCCTAAAACCGGAGGACCGGAGGGCAGAGGGAATAAATAAAAAAGCTCACCAGATGTCGGCATGGGCCCTCAAAGCGGCTTCGGCAGCCTCATTTTTTAACAGGGCTTCGGTCCTTTGGCTCCAGGAAATGCTCTCGAAGCTGGGACCTGAAGAGGGTCGCTTAAGGCAGGACCTTAACAAGTTGCTAGCTGCTGCGGAATTCTCGGCGGACGCCACTCTGTCAGCATCTCATTTCTCCTCACGAGCCCTAGCAGCAAACCAATCATCCCGACGCTTACTCTGGCTCTGGACTTGGCAAGCTGACGCCAAGTCCAAAGGGCGTTTAGCCTCGGCCCCATTTGATGGGACAAGATTGTTTGGGGACTCTCTTGACAAGGTCCTTGTGGAGGACAAGGACAAGAAGAAAGTCATGCCTAGAACTTACAGAAGGCAGGAAAGACGCACCACTCCATATTTTAGACGCCAGCCCTTTCGGGCCGAATCTTCCTCCACTGCACCCCAGGCTGGACGACACAAGCCCCGATCGACGATATTTGCCGTGCGGCAACCTGGGCCACGTCTAATACATTCATTAAACATTACAGATTGGACACTTTCGCTTCTGCCGAAGCAGCCTTTGGACGCAGAGTACTGCAGAGAGTTTGCACCGATACTGCGCCCCTGGTCCAGCCTTTCCCCCCTGATAAGTTGAGCTTGGGTATATCCCATGTTGGACTCTCCGAAGCAGTGCAAGTGGAGAAGAACCGTTGCACTTACCTGAACGGTCTTCTCGCTGCACTGCAAGGAGAGTCCAAACCCACCCGGCTGTTTGGGCCCAGGGTCACAGGGTTGTCATAGTTTGAGTTACTTCCAAGTTAGTTGATTAATAAAGTTCTTTGGTTTACTATAACTATGACTTCGTTTTATTGTAAGACTGACCCGGGAAGGGCAGCATGGGGGTTGGACCAGTAAATTATGCTAATTTTTAACTCAGTCCCTTCCAGCTAGGCTGAAGATTAACCCATGTTGGACTCTCCTTGCAGTGCAGCGAGAAGACCGTTCAGGTAAGTGCAACGGTTCTTTTAGTATTTCTAGTCTATATTTCCACAGTTAAAACAATCAGAATTAGGGAACATCCCATTGCTTTTTCATCCTTCGTAGGCATTGGAAATAGTAATGTTCTTACTAATTAACTCTTAGGTTCAATATGGTTAGGAAAACACTTTATTTATGCTAGTAGATTGGTCTATAGAAATATCTGGGAGTGTTGCCAAAGTTTGCTGATTATAAGTGTCATAAGGTTCTGGTTTAATACTCATAATGTCTATTGGCTGATTTACTATTCTTTGACTGACACACAATTCATGTAATTAATTTATTGGTTTCTCTTTTTATTCTTACTATGTTGGTCTGCCATTCTGTTTTTATTTGAGTGCATTATATATGGCATTTGGTCTTTGATTGCAATCCAACAATCTATCATTCATTAAATCATCTGTTAACATCTTCAGGGCAATCCTGATTAAAGATTATTCCAGTGAAAACTAATTGAATTTTGCAGTTTTTCTTCTTTGATATCATGCTCAAGTCATGAAATTTGCATGCTCATAGGCTCACAATGCATATCCTCAGTTTTTTCCTCTACTATTTGTTATTCAACTTGTTGAATGAAACTGTGTTTTTATTTATTAGATTTGCATGCCGCCCCTCTCCGAAGACTCGGGGTGGCTAACAACAATAAAAAAGACGATGTAAACAAATCTAATATTAAAAATAATCTAAAAAATCCCAATTTAAGAAACAAATCATGCAAACAAGCATGCCATGTATACATTCTATAAGCCTAGGGGGAAGGGAAAAATTTCAATTCCCCCATGCCTGACGACAGAGGTGGGTTTTAAGGAGCTTGCGAAAGGCAAGGAGGGTGGGGGCAACTGTGATATCTAGGGGGAGCTGGTTCCAGAGGGTCGGGGCCACCACATAGAAAGCTCTTCTCCTGGGTCCCGCCAAATGACATTGTTTAGTCGACGGGACCCGGAAAAGGCCAACTCCGTGGGACCTAACCGGTCGCTGGGATTCGTGCGGCAGAAGGCGGTCTCGGAGATATTCTGGTCCGACGCCATGAAGGGCTTTATAGGTCATAACCAACACTTTAAATTGTGACCAGAAATTGATCGGCAATCAATGCAGACTGCAGAGTGTTGGTGTAACATGGGCATGACTTGGGAAGCCCATGATTGCTCTCGCAGCTGCATTCTGCACGATCTGAAGTTTCCGAACACTTTTCAAAGGTAGCCCCATGTAGAGAGCATTACAGTAGTCGAACCTCGAGGTGATGAGGGCATGAGTGACTGAGCAGTGAGTCCCGGTCCAGATAGGGCCGCAACTGGTGCACCAGTCGAACCTGGGCAAACGCCCCCCTCGCCACAGTTGAAAGATGTTTTTCTAATGTGAGCTGTGGATCGAGGAGGACGCCCAAGTTTTTGAACTGTTTCCTAATGGATTTATAATTATAATTTACAATTTATAGTTTTATATAGGATTGGATTAGGACAGTTATCTCCAGCTTGGTCATAATGGCCAAGATCTAGAGAGCTGTAATCTTAACACATCTGGAAGGCACCAGATCAGGAAAGACTGGAATGGGACACTAATTTGAAATTATATTTTAAGGAAACCTGTAGTCTTCCTCTTAAGTTTGTTGGTACTGTACTGGTATAAAAAAATCAATTCTTCTGCTTGAAAGTAAGAATAAGTGTTACTATTTTTTGTTTTTGTTTGTTTTTTCTAGGTCATTCTAAGTGTGTTCACGAATATACAAATTGTCAAAGTACGAATATTCATAGAGCCAATGGGGACTGCTTGGAAACTGAAACAGGAAGGAGCCTGGGCGTGGCTCTGTAGCTCTGAGTCACTGTAAGAAGCTGCAAAGTCTGTTTTCTGAATTGAAACTAAAACTCATCTCTGCTGTCAGTGTTTTGCCTGTAACTCTCTACCCTTTTGGAAGACTCTGCTGTTAGTATTGTGTGTGTTATTATGTATATCAAGAGAAGTGAATGAATCCTGCCAGATCAGTTACCTGTGTGTGCTTTCTGGATTTGATCATTTACTGCCACAAACTCTGACATAAATGACCACCACAAAAATGTGAGCTATAAAAATCATGACATGTAGTATCTAATCATATGAGAGAAAATCTTATATTCTTCTTCCCTCCGGAAGTTGCTATTCTTTCACATCACTTGAAATCATCTGTGTGAGATAACCATTTCACTCCACTGATTCTACCTAATTAATTTGAGGCCAAAGTCATGCCTAAAGAGTTGCCCAATTGAACTTCATTGCCAAACTGTGTTGCCAATAACTATTACCAAAGGTCGTTTCCCCCCAATTCGGACCGGTTCTATGGAACTGGTAGTACTTTGACACCTAGGTCGCTGGAACTGGCAGCAACCCAGGTCTGCCACGCCTCGAACCAGCTCTCTCGGTGGCAATATGGGCATACGCAGAAGCGGGTTTTTTAGCACCGGACATGCACGCACAGCACACCAGATATGCACATCCACGCGGCGCTTCAAGGGGTGAACCAGCAGCGAGGTAAGCCAGAACCCACACCTGCCTATTACCAAAGAATTTGTAAGCTGGTCTTCTTTCTGTGCTTTGGGACTCATTCACTGTACTTTTTGAAACATTACTAGAAAGAAAGGATGCTTTCATTACTCAGATATGGTCCGTGCAATTTTTTGAGTGAAATATTGATTGATTGATTGATTGATTGAGTTGAAAGGGACCATGCAGGTCATCAAGTCCAACCCCCTGCCTGAGCAGGAATCCTAGAGCACCCCAGCCAAGTGGCAGTCCAATCTCCTCTTGAAAGTGTCCAGAGCTGGGGAATTCACAACCTCCGCAGGCAGGTTGTTCCAATGGTTGATCGCTCTGACCGTCAGGAAGTTCTTCCTTACTTCTAGGTTGAATCTCTCCTTGGTCAGCTTCCAGCCGTTGTTCCTCATATGGCCCTCTGGTGCTCTGGAGAATAGAGTGACTCCCTCCTCTCTGTGGCAACCCCTCACATACCTGTATACAGCTATCATGTCCCCTCTGGCTCTCCTTTTCTCAAGGCTATCCATGCCCAGTTCCCGCAGTCTCTCTTTGTAAGTCTTGGTTTCAAGTCCCCTAATCATTTTGGTTGCTCTTTTCTGCACCTTCCCCAAAGTTTCAATGTCTCTTTTGAAGTGTGGTGACCAGAACTGGATGCAGTACTCCAGATGTGGTCTGACCAGGGCGTAGTAGAGTGGTATTAATACTTCCCGTGTCTTGGAGTGTATCCCTCTGTTGATGCAGCTTAGGATGGTGTTGGCTTTTTTGGCCGCTGCTGCACATTGCTGGCTCATGTTTAGTTGATTATCCATATTCCCTCCATAGAGTTCCTCAGTAATAGTGCTTAAATCTGACTTCTTTCTGGTCCTTTCTAATTTTCTTCACCATCACACAATATGCTCTATCCAGAATATTATGACTATGACTTCAACAGAACAGAACAGAATTTTATTACAGACCAGAGTCCTGACTTAAACAGAATGCCCGTAGAGTATT
The DNA here is from genome assembly GCF_031021105.1 of Erythrolamprus reginae. Classification (NCBI taxonomy): domain Eukaryota; kingdom Metazoa; phylum Chordata; class Lepidosauria; order Squamata; family Dipsadidae; genus Erythrolamprus; species Erythrolamprus reginae. Next base: position 22,337,620 of record NC_091955.1, on the reverse strand, counting down.
GGAACAGTGGATAACACCAGTATGCTGAGACATTGAGACGGAATAATGCAGTTGTTTATTGTTACATCTCACTAAAGAGATCCACATCTGCATCTCTTCCCTCTTTGATCTCTGCGACTCACCTTTTCTTTAGAGTTATGCATTACAGTTCTGTGCATAAAAAAGAAAAGAAAGGAAATAATTGAAGGGGGAAATGATTGACTTGTTCCCTCCATTCTATGTTCATTTACACTTTTCTCATGCAATATATATTTTAATATATGCTATAATGTAGTACAGTTTCATACACTTCAAAGGACACATTCTGTGTAGTGGGTGAAAGTGCATTGTATTCATATTTTGGTCATTTATTGATCTCACCATAAGTTATATCTCATTGCATTCTCTCTAAGGAACACATAATGTTAACAAACCAAATGAGGTGTCTGAACAATAACTGACAAGAGGCAATTCTATTATCTATGTAGGAGTACGCACTAATCATCTGCATTATATTTACAAAATAACAATTTTTTCTCTCTTATTGCCTTGTTAACAATTTAAGACACACTAGCTTTGTTCATGCATTTTTCTTTAACAATGAAGAACAATCTACTTATGTATTCCGTTTAAAATGCTCTGTGCCTTTCTTAAAGCATTTATAATCAAAATATAGCATGAATTAATTAGTTTTTTTGAAACAACAAAGAACCAGTGATACGCTTGCAATAAACATATCATTAGTCTGAAATCATCTGTTGTTTAGTCTAATGGGGGGGGGGAAAGTGCTTTCTAAAACAGTGCGGGATCAGTGAAGGCTGCCTATAACTAGGAAGGTTTCAATGATCAACACAGTGTTATGACATACGTGCAGGGGTGGGCAACAGACAGGACGGGGTGGAACATAGTTCCACCGGCGGAAATGAAGATGTGTGTGCAGCTCCACACACATGGATTACTGGTCTCGGCTTGGCTCTCCTTTTCCCCCCTGCTGCTGCTGCTGTGTCTGCACTCCTTGATTTTTTCCTCTTTCCTCCTTCCTGGCCTCGAACGAGCTTCCCTCTCTCCTGCCTGGCTTCCCTCCAGCCTCACGCGGCCACCTCCCGCCTGAGGTGCAAGCAGAAGGCGTGGGTGGAAGCGGCGCTGGCAGCATTTATGCTTCTGGCAGCACCCATTCGCCTAGCTACCCAGCCTGGGCAACCCAGGAAGGAGAGTGCAGGAAACGCAAAGCAAATTGTCACCCCAGCGAGCAACACTGGTAAGGTTGTAAGTTGAGGATTTAACAGTTCACTTGAACGATGATGATTATTCAAGCCCCTCCCACCCAATCACATGACTGGCAAGCCACTCCTACCCAGTCACATGACAATTAAGCCACACCCCGCAAAATAAGCCACACCCACAGTGTGGCAGTAAAAACTTTGGCTGTCCATTACTGCATATGTGATATATCATGCATCATCTATCTGATACAGAATGATAATTCTGAAACAAGAAGGTCCAAGATGCCAGATATTCTTATGAAGATTCACTCTCAGAAAATGAGAGTGAGGCTAAGAATTCATTCAGATTGTTTGGTATGGGGACAGCTTGCAGTTATATTGTGTGGTTTAAGTGTTCCTTTTATTTTTTTTGAGCAGTATATATGCAAGCTTAGCAATCAGCCTTGTATTCTTTTTTAATTGCTTTCTTGCATTTTCTCAGGTTACGCTCTCTAATCTCTGCTATAAGAGCAGCGCAGAACAGATTAGGCAGCTCAGTAGATAGGGAATCTGGGAAAATATAACAAATGATCTTTTCTTAATGGTTTCAAAGGTTCTTAGTAGTGTTGGGCGAACCCAACGAAGTTTGGGTTCGGCGAGTTCGGCCGAACTTTGCCGTGAAGTTCGGGTGAGTTCGCTGAACCCGAACCCGAACCCGAACAGCAGCAGCGCCACTGCAGCATCCTTTGCCGTAAAAATAAACAAGGAGGTGGGGAATTCCCCACCTCCTTTTGCTTCCTTTTATTTTTATAGAAAAAGATGCCGCAGTGGCGCTGCAAGCAAAAGGAGGTGGGGAATCCCACGATGGGATTCTGGGGGCGGGGCTTTGATGTCACTGAGACTCCTTCCTCCCCGTTTTGGCCGGCCAGGAAGGAGTGTCCATGACGTCAAAGCCCCATCCCTGGAATCCCATCGTGGGATTCCCCACCTCCTTTTGCTTGCAGCGCCGCAAGCAAAAGGAGGTGGGAAATCCCACAATGGGATTCCCCACTCTCATAGAAACATAGAAACATAGAAGACTGACGGCAGAAAAAGACCTCATGGTCCATCTAGTCTGCCCTTATACTGCCCTGTATTTAATCTTAGGATGGATATATATTTATCCCAGGCATGTTTAAATTCAGTTACTGTGGATTTACCAACCACGTCTGCTGGAAGTTTGTTCCAAGGATCTACTACTCTTTCAGTAAAATAATATTTTCTCATGTTGCTTTTGATCTTTCCCCCAACTAACTTCAGATTGTGTCCCCTTGTTCTTGTGTTCACTTTTCTATTAAAAACACTTCCCTCCTGAACCTTATTTAACCCTTTAACATATTTAAATGTTTCGATCATGTCCCCCCCCCCCCTTTTCCTTCTGTCCTCCAGACTATACAAATTGAGTTCATTAAGTCTTTCCTGATACGTTTTATGCTTAAGACCTTTTACCATTCCTCTCCTACTGGCGGCAGGGCTTTGCAGTGTTCGAGCAAACACCGAATGCCAAACCCGAACTTTTTAATATGTTCTGGTTCTGGTTCAGCATGCCGAAAACTGCAAAGTTTGGCACAAACCCGAACTTTGCAAGTTCGGTTTGCCCAATATTAGCTCTTAGGTCAAGGGGTATTCTTAAATGCCAGCCAAAGTGGAAGTATATCTCTGGAAGAAAGTCAAATGCAGCATGCAAACCAGAGAGCCATGGTTAAGCCAGTAGATGCTAAAATGTTATTCTAAACATGCCATAGAAAAATATATGTATATATGGGATTGCAGTTCAATAGTTTGAGGCTAGGTTAAAATGACAACACCCATTCCTTCTATTCAGAAACTGTTAGCATCCCTTTTCTATGGGAACCTTTTATCAGATTTTTTTTTTGCTAGAATGTTTCTTCAGATGTATTCCTTATCACAAGTGCAGAGCAGTTAAGTATTTTTTTTTACTCTAAACTAATGGTCTTTAAAGCCTTACAGCTATTCCAATTGCTGTAAATCAAAGTAGCCCAAAGAGATTACAGGACAGGAATGTATGCTTAAATCATTCAGGTACATTAGAATTGGCTCATAGTCATTCTGCTGAGTAGGATGAATTCTGATATAATCAGGACTGATTTGAGCCAATCTTTCCTTATGTAAATCTCATTCTCACCCTACAGATTCTTGAGGCACAGCCTGCTGAAAAGAAAACTCTGAAAAAATCTTCAACGGTAATATAAATCTTAATAAATCTTCAACAGGAATAATTGCAGAGGAAGTATCAAAGAACCACAGCATAGTATTAAAACCTCTGCAGACCTCTCTGTTCTTGGCTAATGTCAATGTTCTAGTCTTTACTATACTGAATAAAAAGGGGATAAACAGGAAGGGAGCGATGGCTTATTTAGAAGAACATTGATGCTTCTTTGCTAAAAGGCATCTCAATGATCCTCTATATTTCTGCAGGATATTGAGAATCTAGAAAGACTGCAGAAAAGAATAACACAGATGATTAGGAGAATGGAAGCTAAAATATATGAAGGATGGTTGCAGTAATTGGGTGTGTCTCTATGAAAAGGACGAGGAGTGATATGATAGCAACCACAGGTGAAACTCAAAAAAATAGAATATCGTGCACTTAATTTTTTTTTACTTAACAATATAAATTTTGCCCCATTTTATGACTTTTTCTGCTAAATTTGTTAAGTGAATCACTGCAGTTGTTAAATTAAAAACACTGTTAAGTGAACCTGAATTCCACATTGACTTTGCTTGTCAGAAGGTGATCACATAACTCTAGGACACTGCAACCACCATAAATATGAACCAGTTGTCAAGCATCCAAATGTAAATCGCGTGACCTTGAGGATGCTGCAGTGGTCATAAGTGTGAAAAATGGTCATAAGTTCTAACTTTGAATGGTCACTAAATGAACTGTTCCAAGCCGAGACTACCTGTGGTATACCTGTAGTATGTTATTTAAGCATTTGCATTTTTTTATCAAGGCTCAGAAATCAGGTTCCCTTTTGTTTCACTTTTAAGTTGGTTGTCTTTAGTGATGGGCGAACCCAACGGTGTTCGGGTTCAGCAAGTTCGGCTGAATTTTATGCAAAATTCAGCCAAACCCGAACGGGGAATCCCTCCCATGAAGAGATTCCGGGGCCGGATCTTTGACATGTTTATTTTTACGTGAAAGGACCGCTCTTTGCTTGCAGCGCCGCTGCAGTGTCCTTTTTCGTAAAAATAACAATGTTTATTTTTACGTGAAGACCTCTCTTTGAAGGAGCTGGGGAATCCCTCCCACGAAGAGATTCCGGGGGCAGAGCATTGACGTCACCGGCAGGTTGCTAAGGACGCCAAGGTGATCACTTCCTGGATTCCATGGAATCCAGGAAGTGATCACCTTGGCGTCCTTAGCAACCTGCCGGTGACGTCAAAGCTCTGAAAGCTGAACACGACCCCAAACTTTGCCCAAAGTTTGGAAAAATTTCAGGTTCGGGTTCGGCATACCGAACACCGCAAAATTCGGTATGGACCTGAATTGTGCGGGTTCAGTTCACCCATCACTAGCTGTTTTATACTTTCTTGTTCACAGAACATAAAAGTAGTTTAATTGGGGAAGTGAGATAAAGTGTCCATTCCAAGGATTCTCTTCTCAGAAAATTTAAAGCCATGGCAAGGAAAGAAGTTCCTTACAGGAGGAATGATGCAAGGAGGTAAATGAGTTACTGAATATATGACTGGTATTTTATATGAGGGGCTGATTAGCTGGAGCGTTTGCAGCCAATCACCTAACACCAAGATGGCAAACCTATGGTATCAAGATTGGAGCCTACTTGATGCAATATTCCAAATTGCAGAGAGAGCGAGAAGAATTGTATCACTTTAAATGTAAAACTGCCTAGTCATGATGAATATGCAAATTGTAATATAACCTGATTGGCTGACAAAAGTACATAATGCACCTTTGAATAGGTGTGGCTTGTGGCTCAGCTGGAAGGTATTGTGGCTTAGTTTGGTTTGGTGTGTGGCTTGTAAATTAGGTGGCTTATGGTGGATGAAGAATTGTAGTTAAGTATTGTAACTGAGATTAGCAGTTAGAGAATTGTGAGTACTTTGTTTATTTATTTATTTATTTATTTATTTAGTTAGTTAGTTAGTTAGTTAGTTAGTTAGTTAGTTAGTTAGTTAGTTAGTTAGTTAGTTAGTTAGCTAGCTAGTTAGTTAATTTATTAGATTTGTATGCCGCCCCTCTCTGAAGACTCGGGGCGGCTCACAACAACAATAATACAATATTGAATACAAATCCAATATTAGATAAAAAGCTAAATTTAAAACCCATAAATATTAAAAACAATCGGTACTGCACAATCACACCATTCTCATGTATTACAGTCAGAAAAAAAGGTGGTGGTGGGAGAAGAGATAGTTAGTCCCCCCCATGCCTGGTGATATAGATAGGTCTTCAACATCTTGCGGAAGGCAGGAAAATTAGAGGCAATTCGAAACTCTGAGGCGAGTTGCTTCCAGAGGGCCGGGGCTGCCACAGAGAAGGCTCTTTCCCTGGGTCTCACCAAATGGCATTGTTTAACCGACAGGACCTGGAGAAAGCCAACTCTGTGGGACCTAATTGGCCTCTGGGATTCGTGCGGCAGAAGGCGGTCCCAAAAGTATTCTGGTCCGATGCCATGCAGGGCTTTATAGGTAATTACCAACACTCTGGCATATTAACTGCTAGAGAGCTACAGGGTAAATAGTGTAGGTTTGCTACGAAAGAAGTAAATATTTTCTTAAGAAACTGTGCAGTAAGTGTCTTCAATTTTCTTCAAGATAAAGATTCCTGATATCCTGGTCTGAGACAGGCTGGTTAGCTGCTGTGGCTATCTGGGTGGGCTAGCGTCTGCAAAACGTTCCTCCAACATGTGCCACATGGACCCATATCGGAGACCATGCAAGGCATTGCCCTGTGTCAGCTCCAGCATGCATGCACAAGCTGCCCAGCTGATTTTTGGCCTTGATGAAGTCTATTTTCACCCTCCGGAGGCTTCAGGAAGCTTCCCTGAAGCTTCTGGAGGGTGAAAAATGGCCTAACAGACAATCAGAAACTTCATAAAAATGGACTGCAGGTTTGACCATGTCACGCTGTGTATTGACAGCCCCCAGAGACATCTAGAGACATTCAGTAGTTAAATAGTTAACTCATGTATGTTAATTTAGCTCCCCCCATTTATGATGTAAACCCTGTCTAGTCACTTCCTCTCTGTTCCGGAAGAGAAGGAAGAATCCATCTTCTGAAGAAACTTTCTAACTATGTTGATGTGTTTGATTTAGCCTGTGAGCAGGCATATTTGATTTTACACTTTTATACAAATAAAGTAACTTCGTTTTGAAGCTTTTCTCTCATCTTATCCGTCGACCTCCGCAGTTAGTTTCATTTCAGCTCACGCGAGCTGTGATTGATGATTCTAATCGCGTCAGACCATTGAGCTATTTTTCACCTTCCAAAGGTTTCAGGGAAGCCTCCTGAAACCTGGAGAAGACCAAAAAATGGACCAATGGGCCAACCGGAAGGTTTTTTTTTAATGAACTTCCAGTTGGCCCATTTGGGTGTTTTTTGCCATCCCCAGGCTTCAATGAGGCCAGGGTGGGGTGTTGTATGCATGTAGGTGGGGGCTTATGTGCAAGCGTGGGGCAGTGTGTGGGGTTGTGCACATGCACAGGGAAGCCATGGGTGTGTGTCCTAGCATGCATACACACACACTTTTGGCGTATGAACCAAAAAAGGTTCGCCATCGCTGACCTAACAACTTGCTGTCATCACTCTTAGGTGACAAATAAAGAGCTTAATTCACGCATCTATCTGTTTTCTTGATCCCCATTCAGGAGCCAATTCAGTAAGGAATAAAATATTCTAACACTACATCAACTAAAGTTCAGAGTAGCTTTCAAGAGTCCTTCAAAAGTGACCCTGTGGCTGGTACTGTATGGATATCTATTCTTGTAGCCTGTGCCTTATAACTTTATTCCCATTTTCATTTCCACCCCAAAATTGGGTTTCCTACTATTGTTCAAGGTGCTATTAAAATGAATTAAAAATAAATGACCTTTTAATAACTGGTTAGTGCCCTGGGGTAAGCGTTAAGTAGAAAGCTAATTTTGGCTTAAGACTTGCAAGGCCTGCATAATGATTTTGGCTCTGACCTCTTGTGCTATAATAGAAGTGAGAGCTTCGTATTGCTGAAGAAGAGGTGTTTTAAATAAAATAAAATTAGGGCAGGTGGAATTATATTTGGAAGCCCTCCCCCCAGGCTTTAGAGTTTGAGAGTCATTTCTTGCTATAATTTTAAGTATAATGAACACCTTTAATTCAAATATTGATACTTCTAACCTTAGAAATAAGGTTACAAATTTCAGCATAAATAAGCACCTCTTTGGCATTCTGACCCATATTCCCATTGGGATTATGTTCCTCCTCATTAACCTGGTAGATGCAAGAATTAAATTAGCAGGTGAGAAAATGCTGCACTGTTCTATGCTGGAAAGCCTCCATACAGAAACTACTAAGCCTTTCTCTCTACTTAATAAGAGTTGTCATTGTGAACCTCCCTACAATATTGCACTGCAAAGGGTTAGCAAACTGAGTACATTATTACTCTTGAGTAAAAGTAAATACAGTGATACCTTGTCTTACAAACTTAATTGGTTCCGGGACGAGGTTCTTAAGATGAAAAGTTTGTAAGATGAAACAATATTTCCCATAGGACTCAATGGAAAAGCGATTAATGTGTGCAAGCCCAAAATTCACCCCTTTTGCCAGCCGAAGCACCTGTTTTTGCACTGCTGGGAAACCCCACCTCCGGACTTCTGTGTTTTTGTGATGCTGCAGGGGAATCCCAGCAGGGGAATCCCAGCATTGCAAAAATGAGCGCTTCACTGGCAATGGAAGTCCGGAGGTGGGGTTTCCCAGCGAAGGGAGCATCAGTGAAATTGCAGCATCGCAAAAACATGGAAATCCTTGAAACCCCACCTCCGGACCTCTGTGTTTTTGCGATGCTGCGATTTCACTGAGGCTCCCCTTGCTGGGAAACCCCACCTCTGGTCTTTTGTTGCCAGCGAAGCACCCATTTCTGCACTGCTGGGATTCCCCTGCAGCATCACAAAAAAACAGAAGTCCAGAGGTGGGGTTTCCCAGCGAATGGAGCATCAGTGAAATCCCAGCAGTGCAAAATCGGGTGCTTCGCTGGCAACGGAAGTCCAGAGGCGGGGCATCCCAGAAGCAGCGGTGGGTTTGTAAGGTGAAAATCGTTTGTAAGAAGAGGCAAAAAAAATCTTAAACCCCGGGTTTGTATCTTGAAAAGGTTGTATGACGAGGCATTTGTAAGACGAGGTATCACTGTACCTTTAGTTTTAGTGGCTTCTTTAATGAAGAAAATGACTGAGAAAACACTGTAGTTTACATTTCTTCCCCTTGTCCTCTCATTTTATGAGTAAAATGTTTAGATATCTTATATCTATAATGGGCTCCTACGGGAACAGTCAGGAATGCAGTTCCGGTAGCAAAATTTGGAGCTACACCCCAGAGCACCCAATTTGCACTGAAAGATGTTGAAACAAAAACGCATAAGCCACCGCCCACAGTGTGGTAGTAAAAATTTTGGTAGCCCATCACTGCTTATATCTTTTTTTTTTTTCCTTTTACCTAAATTGGTGCTTTATGACTCTCACTTTGGCCTCCTGTCTCAACTTTTCTAAGTTTCCAATAACTACTGTATACCTTTTGGGTCATTTCATGTCCTTTGAGTTTTGGAGTATGGGCAAATGTGGTTAGCTCTGGCCCAGCTCCTGCCCCAAGAACTGTGGATGTGGGGGAGACATCCACATGCTGCAGGCCTGTTTTGCCCCCAGTGGAATCTGTTGATGAAGGCTCCTCTGACCAAGAAGTCATGAGTGACAGGGAGGAGGAGAGTGTGGCAGACAGCTCAGAAGGAGATCAATTATCTAGCTCCTCCTTGGATTCAGAACAAGAGTTAATGATACAGCCACGCATGCGGAGAGCGATGCATAGGCAACAACAACTGAGAGATAATTATCAAAGAAAATGAGGCCACCTGTGGTTGGGTGGGGCTGTGGTAATTAGTGAGGCTGCTATAAATAGCAGCCTGTGGGTTTGACCATTGTGAAGGATTATCTGAGCATTGTGTTTCGTGACTGCTTTACTGACTTTGACTTTTTGTGTGCTGATTTTTCCCCGCTTTGAAACTAAACCAGAGCAAAGTGTATTTCACTTTGTGAAAGAAGAAGGACTGTGAATTGCCTCACAGCTGCAAGCTGCAAGAACTGATAAGGGACTTGTATAAATTACCAGTTTGTTTGGAGACGAGTGCTCTTTGCTATACCAAAAGAGGGCTTGGTTTAAGTGAATTTTCATTATAAAGAACATTGTTTTGAATTTTCAAACGTGTGTGTGTCTGAAATTTGTACCTGTGAATTTTTGGGAGGAGTCTACCAGAGAGCCCGACAGAATAGGCAAAACCTCTTCTTTTCCCCCCTTTCCCTGGGGGTGGAGTGGGGGTTAGATATTGGAAATAAAATAGATGGCAAGGATGAAATTTAATGAAAAATTTGATATAATTACTCAACTATCCTTCCGTATTAAGTGGAAGCCCTACTTCTAGATGGAGATGTGTTAATCTGTAGTGAAATCCAAACAGGAAAATGAACTGAGCATAGGACAGAGAGAGCTCAGGGAAAAGTCCAGGTGATTGAGAAGGAGGAATAGAATTTGCACAGAACTCCCTGTCACCTGTCACATTTACTTAGGGGGACGGTTTGAATCCCGGAGCGACAGGGAAATGAGCACCTTTAAGCTCATTGCCAACACCTCAGGGTTGGGGGGGCCCACACTCGCTCCTTACCTCCTCACCTCCTCATCTCTCAAATGGCTATGTCTACACATAATGTCATGCCCTCATCACCTCGAGGCTCGACTACTGTAACGCTCTCTACATGGGGCTACCTTTGAAAAGTGTTCGGAAACTTCAGATCGTGCAGAATGCAGCTGCGAGAGCAATCATGGGTTTTCCCAAAAATGCCCATATAACACCAACACTCCGCAGTCTGCATTGGTTGCCGATCAGTTTCCGGTCACAATTCAAAGTGTTGGTTATGACCTATAAAGCCCTCCATGGCACCGGACCAGATTATCTCAGGGACCGCCTTCTGCTGCACGAATCCCAGTGACCAGTTAGGTCCCACAGAGTGGGCCTTCTCCGGGTCCCGTCAACTAAACAATGTCGTTTGGTGGGGCCCAGGAGAAGAGCCTTCTCTGTGGCGGCCCCGGCCCTCTGGAACCAACTCCCCCTGGAGATTAGAATTGCCCCCACCCTCCTCGCCTTTCGTAAGCTCCTTAAAACCCACCTCTGCCATCAGGCATGGGGGAACTGAGATACTCTTTCCCCCTAGGCCTTTACAATTTATGCATGGTATGTTTGCTTGTAGGTATGATTGGTTTTAAAATAAGGATTTTTTAGCTGTTGTAGTATTGGATTTACATGCTGTTTTTATTATTGTTGTTAGCCGCCCCGAGTCTACGGAGAGGGGCGGCATACAAATAAAATAAATAAATAAAGTAAAGTAAAGTAAAGTAAAGTAAAATAAATAAAATAAAATAAAATAAAATAAAATAAAATAAAATAAAATAAAATAAAATAAAATAAAATAAAATAAAATAAAATAAAATAAAATAAAATAAAATAAAATAAAATAAAATAAAATAAAATAAAATAAAATAAAATAAAATAAAATAAAATAAAATAAAATAAAATAAAATAAAATAAAATAAAATAATAAAATAATAAATAAGCAAGCTTCCACTCAACTCTTTCTGGGACCATCTGTAGGGTCTGCCAGGATATAATTGTTGTTGTCGACTCTGTATCCACTTCCATATGGCAGGGAGATCCTACAATCTGGATGGTAATATAAATTTTACTACTTCCTGGAATCTCTCTTTGATTGCTCACCCTCTCTAAATAACGGGCATCCGTATTAATAGTAAAAGACTCATCCTCTGGGGTTTATTTATTTTTATTTATTTTATTTATTTATTTTGTCCAATACACAATAATACACAATGAAGGTTATAAAGGATATACTCGAGTGAAATGTATTAGAGAAAGAAGAGAAGCGAAAATATAGGAATAAAATGTATGTATGAGAGAATAGCAGAAAGGATATAGGGACAGAAGAGAAGATATAGGAGATATAGGAGAGACTATAGGACAGGGGACGGAAGGCACTCTAGTGCTCTTATGCACGCCCCTTACTAACTTCTTAGGAATCTGGAGTGGTCAATCGTGGACAGTCTAAAGGTAAAGTGTTGGGGGTTATGGGATGATACTACGGAGTCCGGTAATGAGTTCCATGCTTCGACAACTCGATTACTAAAGTCGTATTTTTTTACAGTCAAGTTTGGAGCGGTTAATATTAAGCTTGAAATTGTTGGGTGCTCTTGTGTTGTTGTGGTTGAAGCTGAAGTAGTCTTTGAAAGGCAAGACATTGCGGCATATGATCTTAGTCTTGGCTGTCCAAGCCTTCCCTCCCATTATAAAATAGGGTCATTCCTGTTGTGGGGGGGGGGGGGGGAGGCATACAACGCTGCATGACACACTTGTGCGTGACCTTTCTTCCCACACTGCCTACAAATGGTATTTTATGGCGACACGTAGCTCTCGGGTGGTTTCTACCACACCCTATGCACAAGGAGGACAGTTTTCAATCCTCGGTCAGTCTGCAATGTTTTCTGGCCGCCATCAACCTATAGATATAGAAACATAGAAGACTGACGGCAGAAAAAGGCCTCATGGTCCATCTAGTCTGCCCTTATACTATTTCCTGTATTTTATCTTAGGATGGATATATGTTTATCCCAGGCATGTTTAAATTCAGTTACTGTGGATTTATCTACCACGTCTGCTGGAAGTTTGTTCCAAGGATCTACTACTCTTTCAGTAAAATAATATTTTCTCACGTTGCTTTTGATCTTTCCCCCATCATCATGATTATCTTCCTCATCTTTAGTGTCCCCTGTAATTCCACTTCTCCCTGATGGACAGTTGCCCCCCATGTATCCGCCAGGGTATTGCCTGATGTTTGTATTAAATAAGAAGCTCACATCTGTGTTTCAGGATTAAATAGTGCAAACTGTGGAGGATTAGCCATTCTCTTTCCAAAACAAACAGTCACCACTCATGCATGCCTCTTCAATTTTTCCGACCTCTCAATCAGCAATTCTCTGTGTGGGCTCAGAGCCTAACATCCCTCCTTCATCACCAATGTAATAGAACAGAACAGAATAGAATAGAATAGAATTTTATTGGCCAAGTGTGATTGGATACACAAGGAATTTGTCTTGGTGCATATGCTCTCAGTGTACATAGAATAGAATAGAATAGAATAGAATAGAATAGAATAGAATTTTATTGGCCAAGTATGATTGGATACACAAGGAATTTTTCTTGGTGCATATGCTCTCAGTGTAAATAGAATAGAGTAGAGTAGAACAGAACAGAATAGAATAGAATAGAATTTTATTGGCCAAGTGTGATTGGATACACAAGGAATTTGTCTTGGTGCATATGCTCTCAGTGTACATAGAATAGAATAGAACAGAATTTTATTGCCAAGTGTCATTGGACACACAAGAAATTTGTCTTGGTGCATATGCTCTCAGTGTACATAGAATAGAATAGAACAGAATAGAATAGAACAGAATTTTATTGCCAAGTGTCATTGGACACACAAGGAATTCATCTTGGTGCATATGCTCTCAGTGTACATAGAATAGAATAGAACAGAATAGAATAGAACAGAATTTTATTGCCAAGTGTCATTGGATACACAAGGAATTCGTCTTGGTGCATATGCTCTCAGTGTACATAGAATAGAATAGAACAGAATAGAATAGAACAGAATTTTATTGCCAAGTGTCATTGGATACACAAGGAATTCGTCTTGGTGCATATGCTCTCAGTGTACATAGAATAGAATAGAACAGAATAGAATAGAACAGAATTTTATTGCCAAGTGTCATTGGATACACAAGGAATTTGTCTTGGTGCATATGCTCTCAGTGTACATAGAATAGAATAGAACAGAATAGAATAGAACAGAATTTTATTGCCAAGTGTCATTGGATACACAAGGAATTCGTCTTGGTGCATATGCTCTCAGTGTACATAGAATAGAATAGAACAGAATAGAATAGAACAGAATTTTATTGCCAAGTGTCATTGGATACACAAGGAATTCGTCTTGGTGCATATGCTCTCAGTGTACATAGAATAGAATAGAATAGAACAGAATAGAATAGAACAGAATTTTATTGCCAAGTGTCATTGGATACACAAGGAATTCGTCTTGGTGCATATGCTCTCAGTGTACATAGAATAGAATAGAACAGAATAGAACAGAATTTTATTGCCAAGTGTCATTGGATACACAAGGAATTCATCTTGGTGCATATGCTCTCAGTGTACATAGAATAGAATAGAACAGAATAGAATAGAACAGAATTTTATTGCCAAGTGTCATTGGATACACAAGGAATTCGTCTTGGTGCATATGCTCTCAGTGTACATAGAATAGAATAGAATAGAACAGAATAGAATAGAACAGAATTTTATTGCCAAGTGTCATTGGATACACAAGGAATTCGTCTTGGTGCATATGCTCTCAGTGTACATAGAATAGAATAGAATAGAACAGAATAGAATAGAACAGAATTTTATTGCCAAGTGTCATTGGATACACAAGGAATTCGTCTTGGTGCATATGCTCTCAGTGTACATAGAATAGAATAGAACAGAATAGAATAGAACAGAATTTTATTGCCAAGTGTCATTGGACACACAAGGAATTCGTCTTGGTTCATATGCTCTCAGCGTACATAAAAGGAAAAGATACATTTGTTAAAAACCATGTGGTACAACACTTAATGATTGTCATAGGGGTCAAATAAGCAATGAAGAAACAATCAATATTAATAAAAATCTTAGGATACAAGCAACAAGTTACAGTCATACAGTCCTAAGTGGGAGGAAATGGGTGATAGGAATGATGAGGAAAACTAGTAGAATAGAAGTGCAGATTTAGTAGAAAGTCTGACAGTATTGAGGGAATTATTTGTTTAGTAGAGTGATGGTGTTCGGGAAAAACCTGTTCTTGTGTCTAGTTGTCTTGGTTTGCAATGCTCTGTAGCGACGTTTTGAGGGTAGGAGTTGAAACAGTTTGTGTCCAGGATGCAAGTGGTCAGTAAATATTTTCCCCGCCCTCTTTTTGACTCGTGCAGTATACAGGTCCTCAATGGAAGGCAGGTTGGCAGCAATTGTTTTTTCTGCAGTTCTGATTATCCTCTGAAGTCTGTGTCAGTCCTGTTGCGTTGCAGAACAGTAATGTGGACAGAGTAAATCAGGTGAAGACCCAAACTTCCAGCAACTCTTGTTTATTTAAGATAAGGATTCATTATAAACTAACATCCTATTCCTGACTGACAAAACTATTTTAAAGGCACTAACTAGATTTAATGAACTCAATCTGTATAGTCTGGAGGACAGAAGGAAAAGGGGGGACATGATTGAAACATTTAAATATGTTAAAGGGTTAAATAAGGTTCAGGAGGGAAGTGTTTTTAATAGGAAAGTGAACAAGGGGACACAATCTGAAGTTAGTTGGGGGAAAGATCAAAAGCAACATGAGAAAATATTATTTTACTGAAAAAGTAGTAGATCCTTGGAACAAACTTCCAGCAGACATGGTAGATAAATCCACAGTAACTGAATTTAAACATGCCTGGGATAAACATATATCCATCCTAAGATAAAATACAGAAAATAGTATAAGGGCAGACTAGATGGACCATGAGGTCAGACTTCTATGTTTCTATGTTTCTATCGACCAATTAACCAATGTCATTCAAATATGTCTCGCACTTAACCAGCAGGAGGATAACCCTCTGCTCTTGCCTGCACAGATATAACAAATAGGATAATTTGAGCCTTTGTCCCTTGAGTCAGGTTAATCTGTCCAATGATCTATTGTTTTATTTACTTGAATGTCCATGATATTCTCAGGAGCCTTCTTCAACACCACAGTTCAAAGGTGCCAATACTCTTTCTGTCAATTTTTGAAACACTGTCGGTTGAAGCCATGATGTCCTGAGCTCTGCTTCTAATTTGCCACACTTTGGGGGGGGGGGGGGGGGGATTAGACCAGCATGGGGAGGGATGAGGAATGAACCATGGAGGGGTTTGAGAGGTGTGGCGTCTTACCTATCTAGACTTAATGGCACCCAGAACCATTATGGGGATCAAGGGCAGAATGTTGGACACCTGCTGAGACCGGACCAAGGGGGAAGTTCCCAATGATTGATCCAAGTGACATTAGACACTTGGAGAGGTGGGGACTGCCAAGCCCTTTTATCTTGATGAAGTGCTGAAGTTCTGCAGAGCTAGCTTTGCCTAACTGGGTGCTGTACTCAACAAAGGGGCTTTTATTGCAAGCCTGGTCGAGGCATCATAGTTCTGATTCAACTGGGTGCATTGCTTGGAATGTTGACACCTATTTTTGCTTCTTTAAAGTCCAACTTTTGCTTCCATAATCTGGTAATTATTTACTAGATCTTCCCCCTGACCAACAAATGTTTTTTTTAGTATAACTTGCTGAATGAATGTTAATGGAAGTTTTTAAAATTAGAATTTTTAAGGATTGTTTTTATGTATATCAATTGTTTTTATTTATTTATTTATTTATTTATTTATTTATTTATTTATTCCAATACATAATACACATTGAAGACAATAGATATGTAATAATATAAATAAAGAAAAGACTAGGAGAAAAGATATAAAAGTATAGGTGAACATATTTGAAACGAAGAAAAGATAAATGAGATAAGGAGAGACAATTGGACAGGGGACGGAAGGCACACTGGTGCACTCATGCACGCCCCTTACTGACCTCTAAGGAACCTGGAGAGGTCAATCATGGATAGTCTAAGGGAAAAATGTTGGGGGTTAGGTGTTGACACTACTGAGTCAGGTAATGAGTTCCATGCTTTGACAACTCGGTTGCTGAAGTCATATTTTTTACAGTCACGTTTGGAGCGGTTAATATTAAGTTTGAATCTGTTGCGTGCTCTTGTGTTGTTGTGGTTGAAGCTGAAGTAGTCATTGACAGGTAGAACGTTGCAGCATATGATCTTGTGGGCAATACTTAGACCGTGTTTTAGGCATCGTAGTTCTAAGCTTTCAAGACCTAGGATTGATAGTCTGCTTTTGTAGGTTTTTCTGTTTCAAGTGGAGGAGTGGAGGGCTCTTCTGCTGAAGTATCTTTGGACAATTTCCTGACTGCCTGTTGCTTTTATGTTGATTGTTGATCCTAAAAGGCAGAAACTATACACCTCTTTAATATCTTCGTTGTCATCTCTAAGGCTGGCTGTTCTACCTGTTCAAGTAAATCTACAAATTTGATTTTCTTTATAACGCATACACTTTTTATTGCATTCCTTGAAGAGTATTTCTCTCAGTTTGTAGATCTTTTGCATTTCTGGCTATCGGGATAGTGCCAACCTCCGCATTGCTGAGGTTATTGATTGTTTCTTCCTGTAATTTTAAAACAAAATCCATCTTCTTCCAATCTATTTGTCTTAATTATATATTCCACGCATAGGTTGAATAAATAAGGGAGAGAAAGTAGCTTTGTCACACTTCTTTGTCAGTCTGAATCCAGCCTGTTTCATTATGTTCTACCCTTATTTATTTATTCATTTATTTATTTATTTAGATTTGTATGCCGCCCCTCTCCGCAGACTCGGGGCGGCTCACAACAAAGTGAAAAACAATTTATAACAAATCTAAATTTCTACTAAAAACATTTTAAAAACCCCATTTTCTAAACACACATACATACACACATACCATTCATAAATTGTATATGCCCGGGGGAGATGTCTCAGTTCCCCCATGCCTGACGACACAGGTGGGTCTTAAGGAGCTTACGAAAGGCAAGGAGAGTAGGGGCAGTTCTAATCTCCGGGGGGAGTTGGTTCCAGAGGGTCGGGGCCGCCACAGAGAAGGCTCTTCCCCTGGGGCCCGCCAACCGACATTGTTTAGTTGACGGGACCCGGAGAAGGCCCACTCTGTGGGACCTAATCGGTCGCTGGGATTCGTGCGGCAGATATTCTGGTCCAGTGCCATGAAGGGCTTTAAAGGTCATAACCAACACTTTGAATTGTGACCAGAAGTTGATCGGCAACCAATGCAGACTGCGGAGTGTTGGTGAAACATGGGCATACCTAGGTAGGCCCATGACTGCTCTCGCAGCTGCATTCTGCACGATCTGAAGTTTCCGAACACTTTTCAAAGGTAGCCCCATGTAGAGAGCATTACAGTAGTCGAACCTCGAGGTGATGAGGGCATGAGTGACTGTGAGCAGTGAGTCCCGGTCCAGATAGGGTCGCAACTGGTGCACCAGGCGAACCTGGGCAAACGCCCCCCTCGCCACAGCTGAAAGATGGTTCTCTAATGTGAGCTGTGGATCGAGGAGGATGCCCAAGTTGCGGACCCTCTCCGAGGGGGTCAATAATTCCCCCCCCAGGGTAATGGAAGGACAGATGGAATTGTCCTTGGGAGGCAAAACCCACAGCCACTCCGTCTTATCCGTCTATGCTTCCTGATCTGTATGTACTGTAATTTTTTTCTATGGGAACAATGAAATGTTCTGAACACTTTCCAAAGATTGACATGATCATCACAATCAAAGGTTTTTCTGCAATCAGTTAAGAGACTTCTTTTTGATAAGTGCTAAGTGCTAAAGCCCACTGCAACAATATCGCCAAAAAAGCTTCTAGAGTTGTTAACCTGATCCTACGCAGCTTCTGCTCAGGCAATCTCACACTACTCACAAGAGCCTACAAAACTTTTGCCAGACCCATCCTAGACTACTGCTCATCTATCTGGAACCCATACCACATCTCAGAAATCAACACCTTTGAAAATGTCCAAAGATATCTCACTAGAAGAGCCCTTCACTCCTCCACTCGAAACAGAATATCCTACAAAAATAGACTAACAATCCTGGGCCTAGAAAGCCTAGAACTACGGCGCCTAAAACACGATTTGAGTATTGCCCACAATGTCCTACCGGTCAATGACTACTTCAGCTTCAACCGCAACAATACAAGAGCACGCAACAGATTCAAACTTAATACGAACCGCTCCAAACTTGACTGTAAAAAATATGATTTCAACAATCGAGTTATCGAAGCGTGGAACTCATTACCAGACTCAATTGTGTCAACCCCTAACCCCCAGCATTTCTCCCTTCGACTCTCCACGATTGACCTCTCTAGGTTCCTAAGAGGTCAGTAAGGGGCGTACATAAGTGCACCGGTGTGCCTTTTGTCCCCTTTCCAATTGTCTTTCCTTTCTCTCACTTATCATATATATTTTCTTTCTTTCATATATCCTCTCCTCTAAGTTCACTTTACCCTTATATATATTACTACATGTCTATTTTTCTTCCTATGTATTTGTGTATTGGACAAATGAATAAATAAATAATAAATAAATACATTATTTGGTTTTCTCAATTTCCCAGCATGTAGCATGATGTTTCATGTTCCTCATCCTTTTCTGAAGCCAGCTTGTATACCTTGGATTTCTTTTTCTAGGTAAGATTCTAATCTATATTGGATGATCCTAAGCATTATTTCGCCAGCATCTATCATATTATGATAGTTTGTACATTCTATTAAGTTTCTTTTCTTTGGTATTGGAATGACCTCTTCCAATCAGTTGGCCACTGTATTCTTCTCCAGATTTGCTGGCATAGATTGGTTAGAACTAGTGATGGGCGAACCCAACGGTGTTCGGGTTTGGCAAGTTCGGACGAACTTTACAGAAAATTCTGCCGAACCCGAACCGAACTCGAACCCGAATGGGGAATCCCTCCCACGAAGAGATTCCGGGGGCAGAGCTTTCACATCACCGGCAGGTTGCTAAGGATGCCAAGGTGATAACTTCCTGGATTCAATGGAATCCAGGAAGTGATCACCTTGGCGTCCTTAGCAACCTGCCAGTGACGTCAAAGCTCCGAACACCGAGCACGACCCCAAACTTTGCCCAAAGTTTGAAAAAATGTCGGGTTCGTGTTTGGCATACCGAACACCGCAAAATTCGGTACGGACCCGAACTGTGCGGGTTCAGTTCACCCATCACTAGTTAGAACCTTGAGTGAGTCTTCTTCTGTTGCTTACCATATTTCAGTGGGTATTCCATCAGTTTCTGAAATTTCCATTTTGGTAATATCCAGAGGACTGATCTAACTACACATTTTGGGATTACACATTATAGGCAAGAAATGTCTTCTAACATATATTACATGTTGATGTCTCCACTGTATAGTGTTGCAGAACACTCTTTCCTTCTTCCTTTGATCTTTTTTGAATTAGTTACTGTCTATCCATTGATATTTTTTAGATCTTCAGTTTGAGTTTGGAATCTACTTTCGAATTCAGAGATCTATTGAATATTTTTTATGTTTTTTTCATTTTTTTCCATGTCTGTTTCCATCTTTAGATATTTTGTAAGACTTCTTATCTCTCCTAGGAACTCTCTGAAGCTCCATGTTAAATTCCTTTCTGAGATTTTTGTAGTTGGCTTTGGCTTCTCTTCTAGGCAATTTCCCTGCTTTATTGTTGTATACATTTTTTTAAATTTTTTTATAAATTTTTTATTTACAAATATAGATATAATACACAGAAAGAAAAACAAGAAAAGAAAACGTATATAAAAAAAGAAATAAAGAAAAAACAGTACAGTGATCTCTCGAGTTTTGCGATCTCGATCTTTGCGAAACGCTATATTGCGATTTTTAAAAAAATATTAATTAAAAAAAAAACCACTTCCGCGTTTGGCTTCGGGAGTCAGCTGGGAAGCGGCGCGGCTGTTTTAAAAGGTCGCAGCCGGCCTGGGGGGCTTCCCAGCACCCCCCCGAACCCCCAACCTGGGTTCGGGGGGGTGCTGGGAAGCCCCCCAGGCCGGCTGCAACCTTTTAAAACAGCCGCGCCGCTTCCCAGCTGAGTCCTGAAGCCAAACGCCAAAGGCGAACTTCCGCGTTTGGCTTCAGGACTCAGCTGGGAAGCGGCGCGGCTGTTTTAAAAGGTCGCAGCCGGCCTGGGGGGCTTCCCAGCACCCCCCCGAACCCCCAACCTGGGTCTTCCCGGCCGCCCACGCAAAGGGGAAACCCCGGCTCCTTGCTGATGCCCGCCGCTCGCCCGCCCGCCAGCAAGAGGGGGAAGACCCAGGGAAGGTTCCTTCGGCCGCCCAGCAGCTGATCTTCTCGGTAGCGCAGCAGCAGCGAGGAGCCGAATCGGGGTTTCCCCTTTGCGTGGGCGGCGGGGAACGCAAACTCCACCATCTACGCTTGCGCGGCCATAGAAAAAAAGGGCGCACATGCGCAGATGGTGTTTTTACTTCCGCAACCCTACATCGCGAAAAATCGATTATCGCGAGGGGTCTTGGAACGGAACCCTTGCGATAATAGAGGGATCACTGTACATCAAAAATACATATTAAATGATAGCTTGGATGACTAACTTTGGATATTCAATTCAGCTAGAAGACTGGGAAAAACTATGGTCAGTTAACTATAAGATGACTTTGTCAACACCATACAAAGAAAATCTTTATAAAATGTTCTTTTGATGGCATTATGCGCCAGCGCGCCTAGCCAAAATGAATGTAAATATTAATAACAAGTGTAAAAAAGAGGTGGGAACATACTACCACATATGGTGGAAATGTAACGAAGGAAAAAAATTCTGGATCCGAATTAGAATATGGATGGAAGAAATACTGGGCTATAAAATTGAGATAAAACCGGAAACGTATTTATTAGGCATAATTAGAGGCAAACACAGCAAAGAAAATTACTACTTAATAAATCACTTACTTACTGCTGCAAGATTAGCATATGCACAAGTTTGGAAACAAGGTAAGACTCCAAACAAAGAAACTGTGATTAAAAAAATATTAGACTGCGCCAAATTTAACAAATTAACATATGAGATTCAAAACCAACAAAATAAGGACTATTACAAAGTGTGGGAAAAAATATACAACTGGGTGGAAGTTAAGAAAAAGGAATAGTAAATAGAATTGTAAAAAATAAATCTTGTAAATATATAAATCGTAAATGTTCAATGTTGTATTGTATGATGTCTAAATGTTTGTAAGTCAAACAAAAAAAAACAAAAAAACAAAAAAAAAACCATATTAAAATATAGGCGAGTACAGGATCAGTCTATAAATTCTTCCGGAACTATGTAAATTTTCTTTAGCCAGTTACAGTTATTATCAAAATTCAATTTGTCTCTTTTAAATAACATATAAAATTGTTGTATACAATTTTCCTTCTTCCCTGTCTACATTTTTTGACAGTCATTTCACATTCACCCTTAACAAATTCTTTAAGTTCTTTCCATAATTTTGTTGGTTTTCTATCACTGAAGTTCAGGACTTCAAAGTGATCCCTTATATTCTCCTTGAAAATGGTGAATATATGTTCAAGATCATATCATGGAATCTGGCTTTCTTCAATTTAACTTGGAGCTTGTAAACATGCATGTCTTTGATGCTATAATTGAGTTCCTCCACTTTCTTTTAGCGGTAATATAATCAATTTGATTTCTCTATACTTCATCTGATGATGTCTATGCATAGTGCCATTGTTTTTAGTTGTTTGGAACAGTGCCAACTATGAAGAAATCATTGGAGTAGCAGACATTATTAAGTCAACCTATTTAATTTTAGTTTCCTGAGCCATACAATCCAACCACACGTAGTCCTTGATTTACAAACACTATCTATCTATCTATCTATCTATCTATCTATCTATCTATCTATCTATCTATCTATCTATCTATCTATCTATCTATCTATCTATCTATCTATCTATCTGTCAGATTTGTATGCCGCCCCTCTCCGTAGACTCGGGGCGGCTAACAGCAATAATAATACAATGTAAACAAATCTAATATTTAAAGTTAATTTTAAAAACCCCGATTTAAGAAACCAGTCATACATATTGACATGCCATGCATAAATTTTATAAGCCTAGGGGGAAGGGAAAGTCTCAATTCCCCCATGCCTGGCGACAGAGGTGGGTTTTAAGGAGCTTACGAAAGGCAAGTAGGGTGGGGGCAACTCTGATATCTCGGGGGAGTTGGTTCCAAAGGGTCGGGCCACCACAGAGAAGGCTCTTCCCCTGGGTCCCGCCAAACGACATTGTTTAGTTGACGGGACCTGGAGAAGGCCAACTCTGTGGGACCTAACCGGTCCCAACATTTCCATTGTTAAACAACACAATTGTTCAATGAGTTGTGTTCAATTTTGCAAACTTTTTTGGCAACAATTTTAAAATTAATCACCACTATTGTAAAGCTAATTGTGCCATCGTTAAGTGAGCCTGGCTTCCTGCAATGATTTTGCTTGCTGGAATCTGGCTGGGAAGGTAGAAAATGTTGATCACATGACTTCTATGATCTGACTGAAAGTATCTTATCGCAGTCCATCTCAATTCACTGATACCTAAGACCTGTAGTTGGTTCATTTCATTGCTGTGTCCATGCTATCTTACCTTCCATGTTTGTATTATAATTCTATCTATAATTTTATCTTTGAAGTTTTGGATTTTCTTTCCTTGGAAGAAAATTGATAATTTTAAAATACCAGTTCATCCTGTACAATTATATCATAGGCAGATTCCACTATATTCATTCCATAGCTTTATTTCCACATTTAACTGAGATGATTTGACAAGAAAACCTTCTACCTAGTGGTTATTTAGTTCTTCTAAATTGTCAGAATTTCTACAGGAAATCTGTCTGTCTGTCTGTCTCTCCGTCCGTCCGTCCACCCAAATTGAACAATAGCACTAAATGACCCCTTGTTCATTTAATGAGAATACAGTGGTACTTCATCTTACGAATGCCTCTTCTAACGAACTTTTCAAGATACGAACCCGGTGTTTAAGATTTTTTTGCCTCTTCTTCCGAACTATTTTCACCTTACGAACCCAAGCCGCTGCTGCTGGGATGAAGGGGCTTCTTTTTTCCCCCTTTTTTGAAGAAAGAAAAGGGAGGGGCGGCTTGGATGGGGAAAGAGTTTGCATTTAAAAAAGTAGGAGAACAGCATGCTTGTACAGGCACTGAAAGGGTGTCTTTTGAAGAAAGAAAAAGGAGGGGCGGCTTGGAGGGGGAAAGAGTTTGCATTTAAAAAAGTAGGAGAACAGTGTGCTTGCACAGGCATTGAAAGGGTGTCTTTTGAAGAAAGAAAAGGGAGGGGCGGCTTGGAGGGGGAAAGAGTTTGCATTTAAAAAAGTAGGAGAACAGTGTGCTTGCACAGGCATTGAAAGGGTGTCTTTTGAAGAAAGAAAAGGGAGGGGTGCCCCCCTTGCCTTTCTTCCTTCCCACTCACCCTTTAGCCTAGCCTTGCTTCTTCCACCCGCCCCCTCCCTGCCCTCTGTTCGCCTCCCTTCTAAAGTTTGGGATTTTCCTGAAGGATTTGCACACATTATTTGCTTTTACATTGATTCCTATGGGAAACATTGTTTCATCTTACAAACTTTTCACCTTACGAACCTCCTCGTGGAACCAATTAAGTTCGTATCATGAGGTACCACTATATTTACTCAATCTCCTTTTTATGGGGTAGGTTCCAGTGGGTGGAAGTTGGACAAAGGACATTTCATCTTTGGCCTTTGTTGTATGGGGTTCCACCAGGTTGCTGTTTTCTACTCTTCTATTTAACATCTACATGAGACCACTGAACCATCTGATTCATCCCCGTGGGGGGGTCAGGTATCAACAGCTTGTTCAATGTCTTGTGTCAAATATCTTTTCAAATAAAGATGATGTGGTCAACTTAGCTAGGATTCTTTTAAATCAGGAGTAGGCAAAGTTGGCTCTTCTATGGCTTGGGGACTTCAATTCCCAGAATTCGTGAGGCAATCATGCTAGCTCAGGAATTCAGGGAGTTGAAGTCCACATGTCATAGAAGAGCCAGCTTTGCCTACCCCTATTTTAAATGATACCCTGAGCTCTTTCACTAATATCTGAAGGATTTTCTGCCAAAAACAGCATTGCAGTATTGACATTGTAAGCTCCACCCCTTTGGAGTGAGCAGGTAAAGGGCTGGGGCTTATTTTGAAATGCCACAACAATGATTTCCTCTTATCCCTGTGAGATGTCATAGTATTTTGAAAAATATGTTTGTACATACAGTGAAAGTGTTCTGTCGAGCTCTCTGGTAGAATCCTCCCGAAAATGCACAGATACAATTTCAGACACACACACGTTTGAAAATTCAAAACAATGTTCTTTATACCGAAAATGCAAATAAACAGAGCACTCTTTTTGTATAGCAAAGAGCACTTGTCTCCAAACAAATTGGTAATTTGTACAAGTCCCTTATCAGTTCTGTGATACTTAGCTTGCAGCTATGAGGTAATTCACAGTCCTTCTTCTTTCACAAAGTGAAACACACTTTGCTCTGGGTTAGTTTCAAAGCGGGGAAAAATCAGCACACAAAGATCAAAGTCAGCAAAGCAGTCACGAAACACAACGATCAGATAATCCTCCACAATGGCCAAACCCACAGGCTGCTATTTATAGCAGCCTCACTAATTACCACAGCCCCACCCAACCACAGGTGGCCTCATTTTCTTTGATAATAATCTCTCAGTTGTTGTTGCCTATGCATCGCTCTCCGCATGCGTGGCTGTATCATTAACTCTTGTTTTGAATCCAAGGAGGAGCTAGATAATTGATCTCCTTCTGAGCTGTTTGCCACACTCTCCTCCTCCCTGTCACTCATGTCTTCTTGGTCAGATGAGCCTTCATCAGCAGATTCCACCGGGGGCAAAAAGGCCTGCAGCATGTGGATGTCTCCCCCACATTCACAGTCCTTGGGGCAGGAGCTGGGCCAGAGCTAACCAAAACAGAAAGAATATTAAAAGTTGTTGAATCCTCCAAGAAAAACTTTTCCTGTACAAGGAAACTGCAAGGACCTATAGCTAACTTTAAATGCTGTTACACTTTTAGAATGATTAGCATTTAGGTGGCTAAATTTAGCTGCAGCACTGCTGTCAGTTACTGATAAGCCAAAATTACATCCTTTTGATTTGCTTGCCATTGAAAAATATTTCAGAGGATTATTACATTTATAATCGGGATTATCAGTCTCTCTCCATACTGGATTTAAGTCTTGTGGTGGAAGAATGATTTCATACTTGACTACTTTGTGTTCCCAGACAATATGCACCATAAATTCACCTCTTAATAGACTAACTATAAAAAGAGCATGGAAGCAAATTCATCTAAGAGTTTTAAGCACTATTCATCAAAATAGTGATTTCGCTCTTTCTCTTTTTGCTAAACATCCTTATATGTTGACAGTTCAACAGACATTTGTGCTACTGAGTCACATATTAATAGAATTTAAGACTTGGAAGGGACCTTGAAGATCATCTAACCCAATCTCCTGCCCAGGAATTCAATTCTAGTTTAGGTCCCTTGAAATATATTAAAGATATATTAAAGAACCCATAAACTATTTCTACAAATTAGAATTCCATTTTTTCATTCCCCTCTTCCCTTACTTAAAATCAGCTGGAAGCTGATGAAGACCAGTTCCAGGAAGGACTCCATCTGTTGGTTTCATCTCTTCTTATCCCACTTCTGCTAGACCAATATTTCTAAACCTAGGTAATTTGAAGATGTGTAGACTTCAACTCTCAGAATTGCCAAGCCAGCATATTTCTCAACATCTTAAGTTGCCATACTATGTCATACCATGGACAATTCCTGTCAAATTGGGAGAATTCTTTCATTGACCATCTCTGTGATAGGAGCAGCTAGGTAAGAGGTGGGTGTTCATTTCCCCCCAACTAATTTTATTTGAAATTTCCCACTTATTCAAGATATGCTGCACCCATGGCTTACAGTCTTTCCGCGTGTTACTACTGATGTAACACCAGTAAATAATTACATATCAGAGTATATTCATGAACTGGCAAAGACATGGTAACAAGGTCAGCCAATGAATAGCCATAGCAACTATGTCAGCCAATGGGAGCTTAAACAGATCTGAAGCTGTGCAGAGAATTGAAACTGAAACTTAAGCTGGAAGGCTGTACTTGGCTCAGCCCACTTTTGGTGGGCCCAGTAGGCTTGTATTTCACCTTCCCCAAGTTCCAGTCTTGCCTGGAACCGGGGGAGGATAAAAACACCCTCCCCCATTCATCGAGAGGATCTCTGGAAGCCAAAAATGCCCTCCCAGGCCCTCTGTGAGAGCCAAAAATCAGCTGGCCGGCACACACGTGCACATTGGAGCTGAGCTAGGGCAATGGCTCGCATGCCAGCAGAGATGGCTCTGCGTGCCACCTGTGGCACCTGTGCCATAGGTTCACCATCACTGCCCTAGGACAAATGGGAGAGAATTGGAAGGAGCATTAAACATAAACAGGAGAAAGGAAGTCCCTTGATAGCTGCTTTCATAAATGGCTTGGTCCAGATATTATGAAAAGTGGGAAGAAATGGTTCAAAACATTCTGAACTTATTAAAAAAATGAATGTTGGAAGTTCTTCCTGGAGCTTCCAAGATTATGTATTTAACCTTATCTAACATTAGAGGCTTAGTGAAGTTTGTGTAATTCTTTCCTCCAGTCTTGTGAGTATTCACTGATTGTTATACAAACTGAGCACTATCTTCAAAGCAGTGGTTGGTTGCTACGGGTTCATCCTGATTTGGGCAAACTGGTAGCAGCGATGGTGGGAGCCTTTGCTTACTCTTCCAGACATCATCAGGTTCTGCACATGCACAGAAGCACTGCACTTGAGCAAAGCACACACAGGTGCATTCACGGTTCAGAACCGATAGTGAAGGAAAGTGAAACCCACAACTGCTTTTCAAGCTATTGCAGAGCTTGTAGAGATACACAACCTGAGACCACAAGGCTCCCTTCAATCCCCCTAAAACTGTTTCCCTCTTGGATTCTTCATATGGTGATCAAATTGTAGATTTTAGTCTGTTAGAATGACAAGATGGTTAAATAAATGATTGAAGAGAAACCACCAACTGCACTAAATTTAATGTAGATTAAATCAATATTCTCGCTCCATAGCTTTGTTGAACTTGTGCCTTGGCAACCATACAAAATTCTGATGCACCCCTTAACTTGGGGGGGGGGCAGGGAAAGTTATGTGCATCTAACTCTCAAGCTGGTGACTATATAAATATACTGCTCAAAAGAATAAAGGGAACCCTTAAACAACACAATATAACTCCAAGTAAATCAAACTTCTGTGAAATCAAACTGTCCACTTAGGAAGCAACACTGATTGACAATCAATTTCACATGCTGTTGTGCACGTTCAACTTTGCACAGAACAAAGTATTCAATGAGAATATTTCATTCATTCAGATCTAGGATGTGTTGTTTGAGTGTTCCCTTTATTTTTTTTGAGCAGTGTATATGAAAAACTTTTAAAACCAAGGTACTCCTAAAAATATGTCCCAGCTGTGTATATTCTATAACAGGGGTCTCCAACTTTGGCATCTTTAAGTCTGGAGGACTTCAGCTCCAGTTAGGTCCCACAGAGTTGGCCTTCTCCAGGTCCCGTCGACTAAGTAATGTCGTTTGACAGGACCCAAGAGAAGAGCCTTCTCTGTGATGGCCCCGACCTCTGGAACCAGCTCCCCCCAGATATCAGAGTTGCCCCCACCCTCCTTGCCTTTCGCAAGCTCCTTAAAACCCACCTCTGTCGTCAGGCATGGGGGAATTGAAATTTCCCTTCCCCCTAGACTTATAGAATTTATACATGGTATAATACGCTTGTATGTATGAGTGGTTCTTTAAATTGGGTTTTTTTAGATTACAGTGATACCTTGTCTTACAAACTTAATTGGTTCTGGGACGAGGTTCTTAAGGTGAAAAGTTTGTAAGATGAAACAATGTTTCCCATAGGAATCAATGGAAAAGCGATTAATGCGTGCAAGCCCAAAATTCACTCCTTTTGCCAGCCGAAGCACTCGTTTTTGCGCTGCTGGGATTCCCCTAAAGCTCCCCTCCATGGAAAACCTTACCTCCGTACTTCTGTGTTTTTGCGATGCTGCAAGGGAATCCCAGCAGGGGAATCACAGCATCGCAAAAACGAGCACTTCGCTGGTAACGGAAGTAAGGAGGTGGGGTTTCCCAGAGAAGGGAGCATCAGTGAAATCGCAGCATCGCAAAAACACTGAAGTCCTCGAAATCCCACCTCCAGACTTCTGTGTTTTTGCGATGCTGCGATTTCACTGAGTATCCCCTCGCTGGGAAACCCCACCTCTGGACTTCCATTGCCAGTGAAGCACCCATTTTTGTGCTGCTGGGATTCCCCTGCAGCATCGCAAAAATACAGAAGTCTGGAGGTGGGGTTTCCCATCGAGGGGAGCCTCAGGGGAATGCTAGCAGCACAAAAACGGGTGCTTCGCTGGCAACGGAAGTCCAGAGGCAGGGCATCCCAGCGGTGGTGGTGGGTTTGTAAGGTGAAAATAGTTTGTAAGAAGAGGCAAAAAAATCTTAAACCCCAGGTTTGTATCTCGAAAAGTTTGTGTGACGAGGCATTTGTAAGACGAGGTATCACTGTATTTTTAATATTAGATTTGTTTACATTGTCTTTTTATATTGTTGTTAGCCGCCCCGAGTCTTCGGAGAGGGGGCGGCATACAAATCTAATAAATACAAATACAAATTCCCCAGCCAGCTTGCTAGCTGGGGAATTCTGGGAGTTGAAGTCCACCAGGCTTAAAGTTGCCAAGGGTTGGAGACCCCTGTTCTATAGTAAGTGTTACCATTATATACCATTGTATATTAAATGTGTGGGATTCAAATGAAATGTCTTATTTCAGTCCAGTTGAAATTCATACGGCAAAATTATGGAATCTTCTTAATCTCATTGCAACGAATGCATGATTAACTTTCCTGGATTCAATTCATTGCTTTTCCAGAAAATTATAACATGGATTAGCCCTCTTTTATCACTGCCTTGTAAACTGTTAATTGAGTTTTCCGGACAACTTCCCAAAGTTTGTTTATCTGAAATGGACCTCAAGTTGAGACCAACACAAGACCGGAACAAATTCTCAGCAACTTTACTCAGTTAGAATCAAGATTCTCTGCATGTATAGTCTGGAGGACAGAAGGAAAAGGGGGGACATGAGTGAAACATTTAAATATGTTAAAGGGTTAAATAAGGTCCAGGAGGGAAGTGTTCTTAATAGGAAAGTGAACACAAGAACAAGGGGACACAATCTGAAGTTAGTTGGGGGAAAGATCAAAAGCAACATGAGAAAATATTATTTTACTGAAAGAGTAGTAGATCCTTGGAACAAACTTCCAGGAGACGTGGTAGATAAATCCACAGTAACTGAATTTAAACATGCCTGGGATAAACATATATCCATCCTAAGATAAAATACAGAAAATAGTATAAGGGCAGACTAGATGGACCATGAGGTCTTTTTCTGCCGTCAGACTTCTATGTTTCTATGTTACTGGTGGTGAGCTAGAATCAGTAGGAAGTCCTTTGGATTGGTTTATGATCCCATTTGCAAAGAAACGAGGAACATCAATTTAACATAACTATGAATTGCTAACAAAGAGAGTGGCAAGCAATTGGATACTCCAGTCAATTACATATGGCCTTTCATTATTAGCAGGCATTCCAGCACCATGGTATAATGGAGGTTACAGTACATTAAATGCAAATTGTTGTCTGCATGTGTGGCTGACTTAACATTCCTCAATCAGTTTTATTATAATGCTGGAGGCTATAAGCTAAATATAGCAAACAACTGCATTGTACTGAAAGAGTGTATAGTTTGTGAAGGATTAATTGGAAGTGGCAGAATTCCAAAGAGAATTCGAAAAGCTGTTCTATAGCACTTTGGCTGCGATATCCAGCTCCCCTATTCCCTGCAAGTAGAAACGCCAAGCAGTGTTTAAGCAACTGTGCTTAGGTAGACGTCACACATGCCTGCCCCATTTTATCATAGTTATCCTCACTGAATAAAACAATCAAATCCAGACTGTACAGATGTAAAACACTCTGAGCGACTTAAAGTCACCTTTCCAGAAATGTTGAAAGGCAGGAAAAAATCACATTAGAAAAGAATGCTTGATCACAAAAGTCACTTGAGCGTGTTTCACAGGGGTTAGGTATTCATTCAGCACATTTTGTTGCTGAACGCAAACTCCAAAGAAAGATTCCCTTAAAATGGATAGCTGAAGTATCTGTTCTTAATTTATTTTAACCTACATGCACAAAACACAGCTTTTTCCCGCTCCTCTAATGTAAACAGAAATTACTGCAGCATTTTAGGCTGTCCCAAATGTGCTTTTTCAAAAAAGCAACTGCTTTTCACCCAAGAAGCTTCAGTCTTTTGTTGTGACTGAATAGCGATAAGAATTTCGATGTTGTAAGGGGCTCACGTTTACAATAACAATAACAATAATAAATTTATTGTCATTGTCAAAACAACGAATTGTCATTGGCAACGAAAGCCGTGTGACACCCAGAGACCAGTCCCACCATACATAAAATCAGAATAGGTAAATTTAAAAATAGAATTAAAAAATAGAATAAAAAATAGAATAAAATGTCCCACCCACTACAAATTCCCCACCCTGCACCACTCAACCATCTACATGACAAACCGAGTAATATTGTCCAACAGTTCACTGATGGTGACCCTTTAGTTTGTTGTTAAGTGCGAGTATAGCTCTGGGATAAAAACTATTCAGGAAATGTGTGGTCTGAGTTCTAGTTGTTTTGTATCTTCTGCCAGAAGACAACAGTTCAAAAAGATTGTAAGCAGGATGAGAAGAGTCTTTGAGAATGGTACGCACCTTCCTAGAACAGCGAGATGTGAAGATGTCATCCAGGGCGGGTAGCTGGAGCCCAATAATGTTCTGGGCAGTTTTAGTAATTCTCTGTAGAGCTTTTTTGTTCGCTACAGAGTTGCTCCCATACCAAGCTAGAATGCCATATGTCAGGACACTCTCAATGGTGCTGCGATAGTAGAACAACAGTAGATGCTGAGATAAATTTATCTTCCTGAGCATTCTCAGGAAGTACAGCCTCTTTTGTGCCTTCTTCACAAGCATATTAGCATTCATAGTCCATGAGAGGTCCTCTAAGATATAAGTGCCCAGAATGACTTGCCCTGATGACTTTTAAGAAGGAAAGAATTATTGTTTGCTTAAACACACTTGGTGTTGACCATGAAGATATTAGTTCTTACTGCAAATGTATTATAAATGAGCATTTTTAAAGCATCTAAAAAGCCTTTGAACTTAATAGTTTGGCTTATTTAAATTGCATTTCACTCTGGTTGCAATCTCTTCATACAGCACGTCAAAAGAATATGACTTTAATTGGTGATGAGAAAGGAATTCAATTGTTCTTTATTTATTTGTAGTGGGGTTAAGCTGGAGTATTTATTTTATTTTTATCCCATCTGTGTTACTTTATAAATAACTCAAGGCTGTAAATCAAGGCTGGGTTTTTCCCAGTTCAGATCAGATTGCCTGACCCAGGGGTGGGTAGCAGGCAGGATGGGGTGGAACGTAGTTCCACAGGCGGAAATGAAGCTGTGTGCCCAGCTTTAGCCAACCATTCCCCCTTCGATCCTCTTCCTCTTCCTTGGAAAGCGGCAGGGAGACCAGCACCAACAGGTGTTGCAGAGGGGGCATTTCCTCCCCCCCTCTTTTCTCAACAGCTGATCGGCACCTGTTCACCTAGCTACCCAGCCTGAGGCAGGGGGTGACCCAGGAAGGAGAGCACGAGAAATGTGAAGCAGATTGTCACCCCAGAAAGCGACACTGGTGACCTGTAAGTCCAGGACTTAACAATTCACTTGAATGATGCTGATCGTTCAAGCCACTCCCACCTGGTCACATGGCCGGCAAGCCACTCCTACCCAGTCACATGAACATCAAGCCACACCTACAAAATAAGCCACGGTAATAAGCAGTAAAAATTTTGGCTGCCCATTACTGGTCTGAACTGCTGGTGACGTAATTTTGGCCTCACGGATCTGTTTCTGTCTGTGCTGGTCTGTGCATGCCACCATTTTTTTCCCATAAATTTTGGCACTTTTTTGGTTTCTACAGCTTCGCCTCATCCCCTTCTGTGAAAAAAGCCATCCTGCCTGCCCGTGGATAAATACCAACCTTTATTTCTTCTTTCCAAGCACAGCTGAGCTGCTCCTGTGCTGTGTTTTGGCCTAAAAACACATTCTGAGCATGCACAGAAGTAAAATTGCCAGAAGCGGTGTGTGCACGCGCAAATGGAGCGAGACAACATGTGTGAAACATCCCAATGCACACCGCTAATGAAGGTAAGTGGAACCTACCCCTGCTGTAAACATATCTAATATTGATTCATGCTGCTGTTTTTCCTACTACAACAATAATCCTGTGAGATGGATTGTGCTAAGAGAGAGGGATGGGCCCAAAGTCACCAATAGGCTTGCTTGCTTGCTTGCTTGCTTGCTTGCTTGCTTGCTTGCTTGCTTGCTTGCTTGCTTGCTTGCTTGCTTGCTTGATTTGTATGCCGCCCCTCTCCGTAGGCAAGAATAGATCTCACAGTATATTGGTTTCTAGCTGGTGCCTTTAACTACTACTCCAAATTGATTTTTATAACAATGAAACATGCACACAGCATATATGTTAGTACATGGTACACACTGATATTTGGGATTGCCATGTATGTTAAACTACCAATTGTAGTTTGTACTTTTTACAGTTATAATATCACTTTAAGCACTTTGCCTGGCTAGCCTTAAGAGGGCGCCAGCACTCTCTTCTGTTGATGATGCTGGATAGCTCATTTACCTTTTTGCCTTTTACCTTGAAGGGGGAGTATTTTTCTGCTTCCTGCTTCTATGTGCGGTTTGTTAATTATTTCTGCTTTGTGCTTGTAGATATGTATATATGTAAATAATACTTGTTTAGTATACTAAGTCTGTGTCATTACTGGCTGTATCACACATCCACACTCTTCCTTAAACTCTGCTCAGCGTATGTCGAAGGTCTCGTAGCCTAGCTGCACCGAGACATACCAGCAATATAACAATGTGCTCGGTGTTCAAAGTGCCCGCCACCCGACAACATTCATACCCCTCCACCAAAATGGGGGCATATTTTCTATATACCATTTTAACTCAAGAGCAGTATATCCATTTACATATTATAAAGACGGATCCAAGCAACTACAGACCTATTAGCCTGACTTCAATACCTGGAAAAATACTGGAGAAAATAATAAAAAAAACAGCTTTGCCACTACCTGGAAACAAACAAGATAATATCCAACAGCCAACACGGGTTTGTCAGAAACAAATCATGTCAAACCAATCTCATATACTTTTTCAACACCATAACCAAATCAGTAGACCAGCGCAACGCGGTGGACCTCATATACTTAGACTTCAGCAAAGCTTTCTACAAAGTCGACCACCATCTCCTAATCAACAAATTAGAAAAAAGCAGAGTAGACTACAACACATGCAGATGGATCAATAGCTGGCTGACCAACCGCACCCAACGAGTTGTCCTCAGCGGTTCCAAATCCACATGGAAGAACGTAGGCAATGGGGTACCACAGGGTTCAGTCCTGGGCCCTGTACTCTTCAACATTTTCATCAACGACTTGGACGAGGGAATAGAAGGGCAACTGATCAAATTCGCAGATGACACCAAGCTGGCAGGGGTAGCCAATACCCTAGAAGACAGGCTCAAATTACAGAAAGACCTAGACAGACTAACACAGTGGGCCCACACCAACAAAATGATGTTTAACATCGACAAGAGCAAAGTCCTTCACCTAGGCACAAAAAACCCTGGACACACATACAACCTGGGAGAAACCCCTCTTAGCAGTAGCGACTGCGAAAGAGACCTCAGAGTCTTGGTGGATAATCAACTAAGCATGAGCCAACAATGTGCAGCAGCAGCTAAAAAGCCAGCACAATCCTAAGCTGCATCAACAGAGGAATACACTCCAAGACCAGGGAAGTCTTAATACCATTATACTACGCCCTGGTCCAACCACACCTGGAGTACTGTATTCAGTTCTGGTCACAACACTTCAAAAGAGACATTGAAACTCTGGAGAAGGTGCAAAAAAGAGCAACCAAGATGATTAAGGGATTGGAAACCAAGACTTACAAAGAGAGACTGACGTTATGAACTCCAACACTCTGGACATTTTTAAGAGAAGGTTGAACTGCCACTTGACTGGTGTACTATAGGGTTCCTGCTTGGGCAGGGGGTTGAACTCGATGGCCTTCATGGTCCCTTTCAACTCTAACAATAAATAAGTAAGTAAGTAAGTAAGTAAGTAAGTAAGTAAGTAAGTAAGTAAGTAAGTAATTCTAATTTGTTCTTTATAGCTTGCCAGAATTGCCAGAAGGGATGTATGCCCGCGCAAATGGAGCGAGCCAACATGTGTGAAACATCCCAATGCACACCGCTAATGAAGGTAAGTGAATTCTACTGACCATATATCCTCTTACCTTGTCCCATCATCCCATCAGTTCCCACAGCTTAGTTTCATTGGTCGAATTCATCCTCTTATCTATAATTTCAAACTGAATATGATCCACCATATACCGATACCAATTTTGTATTGTCCATTTTGTTGCATCCAGTTTAGGACTATTACCACCTGAGTGCTTTCTATCACTGCTTCTTTTATTTCTCTAAATTCTCCCATCTCCTTCCTTTTGACTAGCAGCGCTATTTCCTTTGTAACTGTCCATCGTATGTTTAACATCCTATTAGTGTCCTTTAACACTACTTTCCAAAAGTTCTGTACTACCCAAAACATATGCATAAATACCCCCTTATCTTGACACCATGCCAACAAGTATTCTTAACATTTTTCAAATTGGGTTTCAATATACCGTGTTTCCCTGAAAATAAGACACTGTCTTATATAAATTTTTGCTCAAAAAGTTGTGCTATGTCTTATTTTCGGGGGGTGCCTTATATTTCTCAAATAAGACAAATTCACAGGCAGAAAAGCTGACACACCCAAAGAAAGTGTACCGTACCTTACA
This sequence comes from Erythrolamprus reginae, assembly GCF_031021105.1. Taxonomy (NCBI): domain Eukaryota; kingdom Metazoa; phylum Chordata; class Lepidosauria; order Squamata; family Dipsadidae; genus Erythrolamprus; species Erythrolamprus reginae. The sequence goes on along the minus strand of NC_091955.1, from coordinate 22,302,204 downwards.
CTGATTACGGTACGGTACCTGTCAGTATGGCACACACACACACAAACGAACGGCACTTATATCGTACAACAGTATACTCCCGCTATTGCAGCTTCCGGCCACCAGAGGAACTGCAGTCTACACACTGTAGTGGAGACTGTAATGGTGGTGAGACAGCAGCAGACTGTGTCTGCTGTACTGGACGGTACAAAGCAATGGAAGGGGCCAGCAGGGGACGCCACATTATTATGGTACCACTATGAACAGCTTTGAATGGTACCCTATGTTTTTCCACCGTACCGTATGTAAAATTGACTACGCCTTATTTTCGGGGGGTGCCTTAAATTAGCAAATTCTGCAAAACCTCTGACATGCCTTACTTTCGGGGTACGTCTTATTTTCGGGGAAACAGGGTAGTAGCTACACTGTATCTTATACTACAGAATTATGCAATAGACATTCCCATGCTTTAAATTCTAAAAGTGTGTCTTCTTGGTAGGACAATAGCAATATTCATTAAAATGTTTTAATTACACACAGAGATTAGAAGCTCCCTCTTAGCTGAAATAGCCCAACATAAGCAGGGATTGCAATATTTTCTATTATATTGAAGTGTGTGTGTCGTTTTCCAAACTTTGGCTAGGAATTACCCATGTGTTAACCATCCTTTTGACAGACACAGTGGATGAAAACCGAATTCCACGTGACAATTAAAATTTCCCTGCAGCAGAAGCAGCCACAGCTGGCTTGAGTGCTGTGACTTCAAGTTGGTTTCCGTAGAAACCATTTCCTTTTGAATGTAATTTTCATTGCTAACAGACTTCATGTGTTTAGAGGCTGGAGTCATTTGTGCAAGTGCCAAGCTTTTGTATTCTTTTCAATCCCAGGCAACAAAGTTCGCTTTTGAGTTTCTTTTGCATAGGTCCTGGAGGCAGGGAAGGAGAGATACAAAGGTTTTACACCTTCACTTACTCTCTTTATACATTGTTCATAAAGATTTTGGAAATCTAGTTTGGAAATTATTTCTTGCCACGGTTAAATCTACTCCTTTAGTGAAAGCAATTATCAGTTAAAATAAATTCTGGCCAGTATTCAAGAATGAAGTATAGGACTGAGAATTATTAAATTGGAAGGAGGCATTTATGCCAATGAATGTAACATTGTGCTCAATGCAGATCAAAGCATCTTTGACCAATGGCTAATCTAAACCAGGGCTGTCCAACTCTTGGCCCATGGACCAGATGCATCACATGCTGGCCATGCCCATGCCCGGTTTAGCGAAGGGGGAAAAAGTCATGATACGTCACATGATGCTGCCATGATGATGTGAGTTTCACACTCCTGATCTAAACTATAGAAAACATCCAACAGATTATTCCAGGAAATTGATTCCAGGAAATCGATTCTTTAATGTCTATTTGTGGAACTAATTTTTAGCTTGTGATTATTATTTTTGCTGTTCTGTGAATCTGTTCAAATTTCTTCTTCAAGTGTTTGGCTACAGTCCAGTGGTAGGCAAAGTTGGCTCTTCTATGACATGTGGACTTCAACTCCCAGAATTCCTGAGCTAGCATGATAGGCTCAGGAATTCTGGGAGTTGAAGTCCACATGTCATAGAAGAGCCAACTTTGCCTACTCTGGGGCTAGACTAACTGAAAACTAAGACCCAAGACTGGGACCAGTGAAGGGCTGCAAAAAGTGTGTGACTTATGATGTGGGTGTGGCTTGATGGCCATGTGACCGGGTTGGAGTGGCTTGCCGGCCATGTGACCAGGTGGGAATGGCTTAATAATAATGTGATCGGGGGTGGCTTAAAGGTCATATGGCTAGATGGCAGTGGCTTTCCAACCAATATAAGTTTTCAAATAGGTGCTTAGACTCTTTTTCAGTTGATTAAGTCACATTATTTGAATAGCTACAAAAAGGACAAATGATAGCATTATTTGTTGAGGAGCACAGTAGCATTTTAAGGTTTTGTACTGAACCCACAAGGTTCAGTATGATAACAGATTAGGCAAGTAGCTCAATTTTCTTGAAATTGCTATAAATATTCAGTTCTAAATAATGATTACAATGGTGAAAGCGTTGATGGGTAAAAACATACTATTTAATTATTTCCTATTTTAAAAACAGTTGAGGATCATTCTAAGGTACTGGAGAAGGAAGGACAATAAAAAAAACTATTAAGTGTTCAATAAATAGTGCATAAACGTACTACCCCCACTGCTTCCCCCCGTGGGGATAGCAGCCCATTACTGACTGGGACCCAATACTCAAGGAAAGTGATACTGTAATGGTGCAGTGGTTAGAATAGAGTACTGCAGGCTACTTCTGCTGATTACAGGTTATGACGGTCTTGTGAGGTGATAGGATTGAATCAATTACAGTGGTACCTCGACATATGAGTTTAATTCGTGCCAGACCAGAGCTCGTATGTCGATCAATTTGTATCTCGAACGAATGCCTTTAGACTTGGTATTTTTCGCGCCGAGATAACTGGAAACATGGAATTCTTGCGCCACCTAGTGGACGCTCGGCTCGTATCCCGAATTTGAGCTCGGATGTCAAACAGAAATTTTGCTCGCGTCTCAGCTCGTAACTTGGAATACTCGCATGTGGAGCAGCTCGTATCTAGAGGTACTACTTTACTTAAAAGGGAAGACCCACTAAGACCAACCCCTCTTCGATTTAGTCCGTGACTTAGGACGCGTGCTTTCTCCTTCACTAGACTACAGGCTTAGGCCTAACTTCGCATTACTTTCTCAATATTTCATTTGAACTACTACACTCAAGGATATGTTATTTGGATCAGAAGATTCTGGACATCAGGCATAATCAACAGCAGCACCAAGCCGATCGGTCCAGCAGGGCCTTGAGAGTAGGCAGGGTCTCTCCTATGTAGGGCCTTGTAGGTCATAACCAGAACTTTGAATTGGGCCTGGAGACCAATTGGCAACCAGTGCAAGAGTGATGTTGAAATGTGGGCAGATCTTGGTAGTCCCACCATAGCTTGCGCGGCTGCATTTTGCACAATTTGTAATCTACGAACAGTCTTCAAAGACAGCCCCATGTAGAGAGCATTGCAGTAATCGAACTTCGAGGTGATAAGGGCATAAGTGACTGTGAGACGTTACTTCCTGTCCAGATAGGGCTGCAACTGGTGCACAAGGCGTACCCGTGTGAATGCCCCCTCGCCACAGCTGAGAGATGGTCTTCTAAGCTCAGGTGTGGATCGAGGAGGATGCCCAAGTTGCGGACCCTCTCTGAAGGTGGCAAAGACTTCCTCCCCAGGGTAATGGATGGACAGGTGGTATTGTCCCTGGGAGGCAAAACCCATAGCCACTCCATCTTGTCAAGGTTGAGTCTGAGCCTATTAATGTCCATCCAAACCCTGACAGCCTCCAGATGTCGGCACATTACCTTCACTGCTTCACTGAGTGGAGACGGGGTGGAAATGTATAGCTGCGTATTGTCAGCATACTGACGGTAACTTACCTTGTGCCCTCGGATGCTCTCACCCAGCGGTTTCATGTAAATATTAAACAGCAGGGGCGAGAGGACCGATCCCTGAGGAACCCCACAAGGGAGGGGCCAAGGAGTCAACCTCTGGCCACCTACTAACACTGACTGCAACTGACCAGAGAGGTAGGAGGAGAACCACCGCAGAACGATGCCTCTCACTCCCAACTCCTCCAGTCGGTGCAGAAGGATACCATGATCGATGGTATCGAAAACCACTGAGAGGTCAAGAAGCACGAGGACAGAGGATAAACCCCTGTCCCAAACCCACCAGAGATCTCCCCGCAATGTTTTAAAAATCTGGACCCACCTAATGACCCCTTTGTTCTCAGTAACTATTGCTAAACTGAACATAGGTTTTCTAACATCTCTATACAATTGTGTATTATTTGTTCTTACTCTTTTTTTATAGGCTATCTTCTTATACCTTCCTTTTCACTTCCTAGATGGCTCCACTTTTCTGTTTTTCCATCCTCAGTAAGTCTGCTATGAAAGCCATATTGGTGTCTTTTGCTGTCTTTCCTTTATTCCCCTCCCATTCATTTAATTTATTGCAGTTTGCCTTTTAATCTCTCCTTTTTAAAAAGAATATCTTACCTATCTTATTTCCTTTTCCATTAGTTCAGGGGTCGGGAACCTATGGCTCGCGAGCCAGATATGGCTCTTTTGATGGCCGTATCTGGCTCGCAGACAGGGAGCGCGCTACCGGGCCCCGGGCAAATTGGGGCCCGCAGTCAGCGGCTCCTTGCACTGAGCTCCCGCTCGCAGCTGTCCCCTGGCTCCTGCTCGATGCCACGGTTTTCGGCGCTGTCCTGCTGGGCCCCAAAGACGGAAGGCAGGAAGAAGGAGAGCTCCATTCTTCTCGCCTTTTTCCCGCCTTCCGTCTTTGGGGCACAGCAGGACAGCGCCAAAAACCGCGGCATCGAGCAGAAGCCGGGGGACAGCTGCGAGCGGGAGCCCCAGGAGGGAAGTACCGGCAGCGCCCCGCCCAGCTGAAGCTTCACTGGCGTCGGCGGCAAATGTCCTTTGTGTCCCGGTGGGAGGGGGGGCTGCAGCGGCCGCAGGCAGTCGCAGGGAGATGGCGGCGGCGAGAGGGAGCTCCAGCTGGGCTGGGGGTTCGGGGGGGCCATGAACGCCGCCCGGAGCCAATGGCTTCTTTTGGGCTTACTTGAATTCCTGCTGCTGGTAAGCGCGCGCGGGTGGCCGGGTGGGAAGGGCGAGGCGCGAGGGGGAGGCAAGTGGAGAAGCGGAGAGAGAGAGAAGTGGACCAAAAGAAAGAAAAGGGAAAGAGAGGGAGGGAAAGAGAAATGGAGAGGAAGGAAGGAGGGAGGGAGGGGAGGGAGGGAGAGAAGGAAGGAAGAGAAAGGAGGGTAGAAAGAGAGGGAGAGAGAGAGGAGAGAGAAAGGAAGAGGAGAGATAGAAAGGAAGAGAGAGAAAGAAAGAGGGATAGAAAGAGAGAGAGAGTGAGAGATGCTCAGTGAGCCTTTCTTTGAAGTTGCCTTTCTTTCTTTCTTTCTTTCTCTCTTTCTCTTTCTCTCTTGCTCTCTTGCTCTTTCATTCTTTCTTTCTCTTTCTTTCTTTCTTTCTTTCTTTCTCTTTCTTTCTCTCCTTCCTTCCCTCCTTCCATTTCTTTCATTCCCCCTCTCTATTTTTATTTCTCTTTCATTCTTTCTTTCTCTCTTTCTTGCTTTCTTTCTTGCTCTTTTTCTTTCTCTCTTTTACCTTCCCTTCCTCTATTTCTTCTTTTCTTTCTCCTTCCTACCTTCTTCCCTCCCTCCCTTCCTTCAGTCCTTCCTCTCTTACTCTCCCCTTTCATAAGTTTCCTTGCTTCCTTCCTCTGTTCCTGTCCCTTCCCCCTTTCTTTCTTTCTTTCTTTCTTTCCTTCCTTCCCTCCCTCCATTTCTTGCTTTCCTTCTCCTTCCTCCCTTGTTTCCTCCCTCATTCCCTTCTTTCACTCCTTCTTCTCTTACTCTCCCCTTTCACACCTTTCCTTGCTTTCTTTGCACCCTTCCTCTGTTCCTGTCCCTTCCCTCTTTCCTTCCTTCCTTCCCACCCTCCGTCCATTCATTCACCCATTCCTCTCTTGATCGCCCCTTTTACCATTCCTTCCTTCCTTCCTTCCGATGTGGGCCTGGGCCAGCAGAGTAGTTTGCTTTTGCACCCCGTCTCGAGCTCCCTTGGTGCCAACCCGGCCCTCCCCACTTCAGAGAGAAGGGGGAGAAAGAGAGAGAGAGAAAGAAAGAGAAAGAGAGAGATAAAAAGAGAAAGATAGAGGGAGGGAGAGAAAGAGATAGAAAGAAACAAAGAGAGGGGGAGAGAAAGAGAGAGAGAAAGAAAGAGAGAAAGGGAGATACGTACGGCTCTCGCGGAATTATATTTCAAAATATGTGGCGTTTACGGCTCTCTTAGCCAAAAAGGTTCCTGACCCCTGCATTAGTTATTCCTGCCATTGAATCCAATTATAATTGCTCTGTGTTTGATCATATTCATCTCTGGTTTCCCTCAAAATCAAGAACTTTATATGGCCACCTTCTCTCAATATTTCTGCTGTTTCCACTTTCTCAGCCAAGTCTTTTTCAGCTGGGATTGAGTCAAAAGCACTCTTGCTGAATCTATTCTCCCTTTCTCACTCTCTAAAGAAGAAAGTGACTTGGCGAGACCATGCTCAATTATTTCCCAACTTATTATAAACATAATGTTTCCAGGGGCGAGCTTCAAAAAATTTAGCAAGAGTTTATCTGCCAGATTGCTGGGTGGATGTTGCCTACTTGGCCTTCTGTACCATGGTTGGGGGAAGGACGTTTTTGGTTTCTCTGAGCCTCCGGGAGGGCAAAAATGGTCTCTCCAAGCTCTGGAGGTTTCCTTTGAGCCTCAGGGGGGGCAAAAATGGTCTCTCCAAGCTCCGGAGGTTTCCTTTGAGCCTCAGGGAGGGCAAAAATGGTCTCTACAAGTTCCGGAGGTTTCCTTTGAGCCTCAGGGGGGGCAAAAAGGGTCTCTCCAAGCTCCGGAGGTTTCCTTTGAGCCTCAGGGAGGGCAAAAATGGTCTCTACAAGTTCCGGAGGTTTCCTTTGAGCCTCAGGGAGGGCAAAAATGGTTTCTACAAGCTCCGGAGGTTTCCTTTGAGCCTCAGGGAGGGCAAACATGGTCTCTACAAGCTCCGGAGGTTTCCTTTGAGCCTCAGGGAGGGCAAAAATGGTCTCTACAAGCTCCGGAGGTTTCCTTTGAGCCTCAGGGGGGGCAAAAATGGTCTCTCCAAGCTCCGGAGGTTTCCTTTGAGCCTCAGGGAGGGCAAAAAGGGTCTCTACAAGCTCCGGAGGTTTCCTTTGAGCCTCAGGGAGGGCAAAAATGGTTTCTACAAGCTCCGGAGGTTTCCTTTGAGCCTCAGGGAGGGCAAAAATGGTCTCTACAAGCTCCGGAGGTTTCCTTTGAGCCTCAGGGGGGGCAAAAATGGTCTCTACAAGTTCCGGAGGTTTCCTTTGAGCCTCAGGGAGGGCAAAAAGGGTCTCTACAAGCTCCGGAGGTTTCCTTTGAGCCTCAGGGAGGGCAAAAATGGTTTCTACAAGCTCCGGAGGTTTCCTTTGAGCCTCAGGGAGGGCAAACATGGTCTCTACAAGCTCCGGAGGTTTCCTTTGAGCCTCAGGGAGGGCAAACATGGTCTCTACAAGCTCCGGAGGTTTCCTTTGAGCTTCAGGGAGGGCAAAAATGGTCTCTACAAGCTCCGGAGGTTTCCTTTGAGCCTCAGGGAGGGCAAAAAGGGTCTCTACAAGCTCTGGAGGTTTCCTTTGAGCCTCAGGGAGGGCAAAAATGGTTTCTACAAGCTCCGGAGGTTTCCTTTGAGCCTCAGGGAGGGCAAAAATGGTTTCTACAAGCTCCGGAGGTTTCCTTTGAGCCTCAGGGAGGGCAAAAGCATCCCACTGGAATGGAATGGAAGAGGCTATGAAGGCCCTCTACAGACCCATTTCCAGCCTTCCTGAATTTCTGGTAGGTCATTTTTCACCCTCCCCAAGTCTCCATGTGTACCCTGCACTTACCTGCATCTAAAACAGGCCACATGGGGACTCCTGGGAGGGATGGATGGCGCCAGCCAAGAGTGGGATTTTGGAGTTCTCCAAACTGCACAGAATCTTAGGTAGAAGTTCTCTACACCCTAGTGAATCCGCAGCAGCCCACCCCTGAATCTTTTTGTAGTATTCTTGTTAATTATACTCTCTACATGGGGCTATCTTTGAAAAGTGTTCGGAAACTTCAGATCGTGCAGAATGCAGCTGCGAGAGCAATCATGGGCTTCCCTAGGTATGCCCATGTTACACTATCACTCCTCAGTCTGCATTGGTTGCCGATCAGTTTCCGGTCACAATTCAAAGTGTTGGTTATGACCTATAAAGCCCTTCATGGCATCGGACCAGAATATCTCCAGGACCGCCTTCTGCTCCACGAATCCCAGCAACCAGTTAGGTCCCACAGAGTTGGCCTTCTCCAGGTCCCGTCGACTAAACAATGTCGTCTGGCGGGACCCAGGGGAAGAGCCTTCTCTGTGGCGGCCCTGACCCTCTGGAACCAGCTCCCCCTGGAGATTAGAATTGCCCCCACCCTCCTTGCCTTTTGTAAACTCCTTAAAACCCACCTCTGCCGTCAGGCATGGGGGAAATGAGACATCTCCCCCGGGCCTATACAGTTTATGCATGGTATGTTTGTGTGTATGTTTGCTTTTAATAATGGGGTTTTAGTGTTTTAAATTATTAGATTTGTGGACATTGTTTGACATTGTTTTTATTGTTGTTATGAGACGCCCCGAGTCTGCGGAGAGGGGCGGCATACAAATCTAATAAATAATAATAATACTCCATGAGTATTACTTGGAGCTTCCTTATCATAAGGTAGAGGGAAGCACCTTGGGGCCTCTTGGTATGAATGCATTTGGAGTGACTTTTCTTCATTCTCGCTAATATCTTTGCCCCTGTCCAATTGTGTATGTTTTTATAGAGGCCTTCTGGCATGCTTCAAAATGAAGTTCCAATGGCCAGAATCATTTTACTTCCCAAGGATAAATCTTAGTCCTCACTGTTCTAGATGTCTTTAACTGGCCTAATAAAGAATAAAAACAGTGGCTGATTGTAATTACATATTTTGTTTAAAAATCTCCATCTAATTAAGAAAAACAAAATGAAGGTAAGTTGAGGGCAGGGGAAAAACCCTCTTTGGTAATTGTTGTGGTTAGCTCTGGCCCAGCTCCTGCCCCAAGCAATGTGGAGGTGGATGTGGGGGAGACATCCACATGCCGCAGGCCTGTTTTGCTTCCAGTAGAATCTGTCTCCTCTGACCATGGAAGCGTGAGTGACTGGGAAGAGGGGAGTTTGGCAGACAGCCCAGGAGGAGATCAATCATCTGTATCATCCCTGGATTCTGAACAAGAATTAATGACACATCCACACATGCGTAGAGTGATGCATAGGAGACAACAACTGAAGTTTTATTACAAGAGAAAATGAGGCCACCTGTGGTTGGGTGGGGCTGCTGTATTTAGTGCTACAGATAAAAGTGCAACCTGGTGTTTTAGCCTCATGGCAGTTTATCTGATTCATTGTTTCGTCAAGATCGTGGTTTTTGTGCTGCTCAAGATTGTGTGTGGACTCTCTGGACTTTAGAATTGGACTCAATTTCCCAGTTATTGGGTGAGCAATTGGATTGCATTTAACCTGTGCCTTGTGTGTACCAGAAAATCCCTTTGACATTTAAAAGGGAGCTGTTTCTGTTTTTCTGTTTATAAAAACTTTTGGGTTTTCCTTTTATCGTGTGGTGTGTGTCTTCCTGGACTAATTACCCTGTAATTATGGGCGGTTGAAACACGCCGGCAGAACAGTAATAAAATTATTAATGAGCTTTTTCACCAGTTTTAATTCTTCGGTAAATCTACTTTGAGACTTGTCATACCAACCATGATAGGATGGAGTGGAAGGCCTAGATGGGCTCACCTCCACCCAGGTATGGAAGCTGCTAGGGAATTTTGTCAATGAGCATCTACTGGGAATTCTGAAATAATATAGATCAGTGAAGAACTTGGTTAAATAAGATGCAACAAAATTATGGACACCTGATCTGTTCAATCTTCCACATTAACTGGGTATTCTGGAATCATTTTTCAATCGTACTTTTTTTTTTACCCTAATCATTGTGGTTCTGTTCATCTCATGTTTGTATGCTATTTTATTTTTAATGCTATTTACCACCAATCAGTCCATTTCTGCAGCAGCTTTCATGAAGGAAAATATCTAATCTTTGTGAGTTTCCATATTACATTTTGGCTTTGAATTTATCATCAGTTTTTATCAGTTTGATGTCTCCCTCCCTCCCTCCCCCCTCTAATAAATTGGTCCACTTCTGCCTCAACTTTCATATTTGGTAAAACAAAATTCTGTAATTTTGGAAAGCATTATTGTTTACGTCAAATGTTTTATCCTCATTTTTGTACATTTCTCTTCTGACAATGTATGTTTTACTTCCTAGCTTTTGTACTGTAGGTTGAAAAATGCGAGGGATCAAACTGTATTATTATTAGACTTGATTTATAGTGCTTTTGGGGAGGTATCATAAAATAAAATAACAAGCAGGCAAAACGCTATTAGTGCTTTCTGGATTATTGGGGTCTTTAATCTAGGCTGGCAAGTGCAGTCCATTTATTGCTGTCAGCTGATATGGGTTAAAGGATTGTGATAAATACCCTGTGATTGGCTCAATAAACAGCTTTTCACAATTGCTTAACTATCATTTTATCTAGCTGTGACAGGAAAATAACCAAGCAAAAAATCAGTGTTGACTGTTCAACATCTTGACTGCTAATCAAATGTCTGCATAACAATCCACATTGTTCTATGTTGCTTACCCTCCGTAGATCCTAGGTAATGAGAGAGATCAGATAAATTAAATGTTTGGATGGATGAAGAACTGTAGGTACATTTTAAAAATAGAGGATTTTGCAAAGTTACGAATACTTTGTTATTTAATTTTATTATTTATTTATTTTGTCAATCATGTATACAATTACAAAGTATAAACATGATTGTGAATATATAAGACATAAAAGCATGGCATTGGACCAGAGTACCTCTGGAACCGCCTGCTACCGCATGAATCCCAGTGACCGATAAGGTCCCACAGAGTTGGCCTTCTCTGGGTCCCGTCGACTAAACAATGTCATTTGGCGGGCCCCAGGGGAAGAGCCTTCTCTGTGGCGGCCCCGGCCCTCTGGAACCAACTCCCCCCGGAGATTAGAACTGCCCCCACCCTCCTTGTCTTTCGTAAACTACTCAAGACTCACTTATACCGCCAGGCATGGGGGAGTTGAGACATCTTTCTCCCAGACTTTTTTATACTTTGTTTTATGTTTGGTATGAATGTGCTGTTTGGTTTTTTAAATAATGATAGGGTTTTATATGTTTTTTAATATTAGATTTGTTCCACTACTATATTGTTTTTATTACTGTTGTGAGCCGCCCCGAGTCTTCGGAGAGGGGCGGCATACAAATCTAATAAATAATAATAAGAATAATGGTTATGAGTACAGGAAATTTTACGAATACATGAGTACATTAAGACAGGGATGATAGGCACAATAGTGCGCTTATGCACGCCCTTTACAGTTCTCTTAGGAATGGGGTGAGGTTAATGGTAGACAGTCTAATGTAAGAGGAAATTAGTAAGAATGTTTTCAAACAAATTGCCCAGTTTGAAATGAAACAAATTAAAATAGAATATGAAATATAAAAATATTATAAATAAATAAATTCAAAGATTAAAATTCCAGAAAGCTACTGAATTGTTAAAGTAGATATGAAATGCTGTATATGAAATAGTACCATACTTTGTTAAATTATTAAGAAGCAGAATGTGGCATTAATAAATCATCAAGATATTATATGATGATATAATCCTATTTCTCAGTATATCATGCTCACAAGCCAGGGTTAAGTGTTTAAAACATATATCTATATATTTAAATCTATATTAATATAGCCAATAATTATTCTAGAAGTCTTATATTAGAACGCTGTCAAGCAAAATTTTGCTGTTGGCCATGAAAATTTAGGATCTTTATCTTCAAGCAAGTAACACAAGTACAGCACTAGTGTTGTATTGTCTCTGTACAAATTGATAGTGAGACCACATTTGGAATACTGTGTACAGTTCTGGTCACCACACCTCAAGAAGGATATAATGGAACTGGAGAAAGTGCAAAAAAGGGCAACAAGAATAAACAAGGAAATGGAGCACCTCCTTTATGAAACCAGGTTGCAACGCCTTGGTCTGTTCAGCCTTGAAAGATGGCGTTTAAGGGGTGACTTTATCGAAGTGTATAAATCATGCATGGGATAGAAAAGGTGGCTAGAGAAAAATTATTTTCTCTATCGTACAATACTAGGACGAGGGGGCACTCCCTAAAGCTCATAGGTAAGAAACTGAGGACAAATAAAGGGAAATATTTCTTCACCCAGAAGGTCATTGGCTTATGGAATTCACTTCCAGAATTTATGGAATTCACTTCCAGGTCATAACAGCTGGCAGCTTCGATAGCTTCAAGGCAGGATTAGACAGATTCATGGATGCCAAGTGTATCCGTTATTATTGAAACGGATGTCCGAGTGCCACCTCTATGTTGGTTGATGCAGGCAGGATTCCCCTGGGTACCATTTATTGGGGGTCAAGGGAAAAGGAGGATTTTGCCTTCTCTTTTTGCTCAAGATCCCCATGGACAATTGGTGGGCCACTATGTGACACAGAATGCTGAACTCAATGGGCTTTGGCCCGATTCAGCATGGCTCTTCCTATGTTCTTACATCTGCCAGCTCCTACAGAATCCTAAAATGTAAACCATATTGTCCAGGTGATTTATATTTGCCCAGGATACATAAGTATTCACTACCTCCTTGCCTGTTTGGACTATGTTCATGTCCTATCTGCCTTAGTGCTGCTTTTAATAGGTTGGTCTATTGCCTAATCACAGGTATAAGAAGGGATTAAACAGTTTTGCTTTCTTCCTGTTGCCTAACACCGTCTTGCCACCTGCTCCCATTAGTGGATCCATCATTTCTTTGACTTTCTTCTTGTTCTTCACATATTGAAATAAGTTTTTCTTTTTTCTTTTTTTGGCACAAGTTCCCAGACTTAATTCATTCTGAGATTTCTGAAGAATGACTTTGCCTTTCGTCCTTTTATTTTTAAATCTATACCATTTTGTAATCTTAACCCTGCTGTAAAAATTCCTAGTGATATGTTCGTGTCACATACGACCCGGACCGAAAACTCTTCATTTGAAGTGCTTATGTTTGGTCAATTTGAAAACTTTTTTCACTTGGAAAGTAGTCTGAACATTTCTGCACACAATGATATGAAAATTGAAATGAAAAAAGTAAATCTTATTGGTTTATTTTGCGGATATAATGCATGCCCCCCCCCGTTTTTGTGAGTTTTTTTCAATTTATGGATAGTTTTGCTTGCAAAATCCATTCCATTTTACTAAAGTTGGTATGGGATTGGTAGCTTGAACATTTCTGAACATAATGATATGAAAATTGAACTGGAAAAATTGATGCATATTGGTTTATTTTGCATATAAATGTATGCCTCCCCCCGTGTTCAATTATTTCAATTTATATAAAAATTATGCTGTTAATTTCAAACTTACATACTTTTTTTTAGTAAAATGGATTTGTTTCATAAAATTAGTTCTCTGGCTACAATGTGGTTGATTTTCAAAAGGATATTCCAAATATTTCTAGCCAAATATGTATAAAAAGTGACAATAATGGCACACAGCAAGGCGGAGGGGTGGTGGTGGCCTTTTTGTGGCAAAAATAAACCAATAAGAACCATTTTTTCCAGTTCATTTATATTTTTCTTATATTCAGAAATGTTCAATTTAGTATATCAAACCTTTTGGGGGGAAATTCCTTAGGGATTTGTAGCCTTAAAAAATAGAAATTGACACGAAATTCAGAAAGGATGGGGGGAGGGGCTTTTTGATCAAAATAAAAATATAAGTCTCAATTTTTCCAGTTCAATTTTCATATCATTATGTTCATAAATGTTGAAACTAGTTTTCCAGTTGAAAAAGTTTTCAAAAAGATCAAATTCAAGTACAGTGATCCCTCGGTTAGCGCGGGGGTTACGTTCCAAGACCTCCCGTGCTAACCGATTTCCGCGTTATACTGGATGCGGAAGTAAAAACACCATCTGCGCATGTGTGCCATTTTTTTCATGGCCGCACATGCGCAGATGGTGGAGTTTGCGTGTGGGCGGCGGGGAAGACCAAGGGAAGGTTCCTTCAGCCGCCCAACAGCTGATCTGCTCCGCAGCGCGGAAGCAGCGAGGAGCCGAAGATGGGGTTTCCCCGTTGCCGCGCTGCGGAGCGGATCAGGTGTTGGGCGGCTGAAGGAACCTTCCCTTGGTCTTCCCGCCAGATCACTTGCCGCTTGCCAGTCCACGCCCCCCTGGATGAGCGGCCCCGCATGGCCCCAACACCGGACTCCGTTGCCGAACGCCGAAACCGGAAGGGGCGAGGTGGGGGGGGGGAGAATGGGAGGCTCAGCATTCCGTCAGTCGCAGCGCTGGCTGTCAACTTTTCTTTTTAGCACTGGGGAGGCAAGTCAGCTCCTGCCCAGTTTTAAAAAGAAAAGTTGACAGCCAGCGCTGTGGCTGACGGAATGCTGAGCTTCCCGTTCTCTCTCCGCCCCCTCGCCCCTTCGCCCCCCTTTGTTCCTAGGAGAAGTGCTGGTGAGGAGCAGAAGGTCTGTCTTGCCTCAATCCCCAGCACTTCTCCTAGGAACACAGGGAGGCGAAGGGGCGAGGGGGGGGAGAGAAAACGGGAGGCTCAGCATTCTGTCAGTCGCAGCGCTGGCTGTCAACTTTTCTTTTTAGCACTGGGGAGGCAAGTCAGCTCCTGCCCAGTTTTAAAAAGAAAAGTTGACAGCCAGCGATTGTTCCGCTGCCGCCAGCATGGCCTGGCTGGCAGCGGAAGATGTAACGGAGCCCACGGGGGATTCGCCTTCCTCCCACCCGCAGCCGAGACTGATCGTGGGCTCCTTCGCAACCTCGGAGAGCTTCCAGGGCATGAAAGCTCACGAAAACCAGGAAGCTCTCCGAGGTTGCGAAGGAGCCCACGATCAGTCGGCTGCGGGCGGGAGGAAAGCGAATGCCACGGGGCTGGGCTCGGCTCCCCCCTCGGCTCCCCCCCTTACCAGCCCCGCCGCGGAAGGCTCCATTCTGTTCCCTGCCGGCCCGATTGAGCGGCCGGCGGTCTCCATTCAGGGAACAGAATGGAGCCTTCCGTGGCGGGGCTGGTAAGGGGGGGAGCCGAGGGGGGAGCCGAGCCCAGCCCCGTGGCATTCGCTTTCCTCCCGCCCGCAGTTGACGTCCACCCCCTCCTCGGTGTCCCCGGCACCCAGGGTCCCCACGCCGCCTCCACCTCCCGGTAATGCGCCCGACCTCTGCCTCTCTCTTTCTCTCTCATATACCACGCCGGCAACAGGGAGAGAAAGAGAGAGAGAACTAGCGTGGACTTATTTTTTATTTTTTAATATTTTATTTTTTTAATTAATATTTTTTGAAAAACTGCGTTGCAGCGTTTCGCGCTAATCGAGACCGTGCTAATCGAGGGATCACTGTACCTAAAAAAAATCATTTTGGTCCAGGTCTATATGACCCGAACAGAGTAAACGTGACTTTTTTTTTGCCCAGAAAAAACATTTTCCCCCCACCCCCACAAATATTTTTTTGATGATCAGCATTGTTAAATTGAGTAAATTAATGCCTAAGATTTTAAAGAATATTTCGGATTTGGAGCATAAAAAAATAAAAAGTGAAAATGGATGCAAGCAGCCAAGGGGGGGGGGGGGAAGGCATTATTTCTGATATTAAAAAACCAATAAGAATCATTTTTTTCAGTTCCTTTATATTTTTCTTATATTCAGAAATGTTCAAGCTACCAATCCCACACCAACTTTAGTAAAATAGAATGGATTTTGCAAGCATAACTATCCATAAATTGAAAAAAAATCACAAAAACGGGGGGGGGGGCATGCATTATATCCGCAAACTAAACCAATAAGATTTATTTTTTTCATTTCAATTTTCATATCATTGTGTGCAGAAATGTTCAGACTACTTTCCAAGTGAAAAAAGTTTTCAAATTGACCAAACATAAGCACTTCAAATGAAGAGTTTTCGGTCCGGGTCGTATGTGACCCTAACATAACATTAGGAAGTTTTTTTGCCCAGCAAAAACTAAGCCCCCCACCCCCCCAAAAAAAAATTCTCATAGAGAGAACCCCTGAAATGATGAAAAGTCAAGAAATTTCAAGTTTCAGATATGCAGGGAAAATGTTTTACAGGGACTCAAACTTGTTTCGGGTCACATACGACCCGAACAGAACAGCAGTTTAACTACCACTTTTCAGACAATTCTTTTTGGTAGAGGTTTAATTGAGGAAAGACAAATGATCGTGGAGTTCACTTAATGAAAATTTCCATATTTCTTGACGTCCATTACAAGTGGAATGCTCCAGAGTCCAGACTGAGTTCTTGCTTAACATTTTTCATATCCTAGAAACACACACAAAACAAGGGTTAGAGCTAACAACTTTTCTCAACCTTTTGGTGTATAAGTGCTCTTTGTGAGAGAAGCCTTTCTTTCTTTTAAAATCTCAGTCCCAAGGAATGCATTCATATGCTGCATTTTTTTGTTGCATTGTGACTGCAATGCAGTCCAACTCCAATTTTGCTTAGAAAAGGTTTACATGAAATAATTATATTCACAAGTCATAAAGCTGAAGATCACATAGACTTTTATTTATAGTGGATGACCTGGGCACTAGGTCATAAAATCTGCGATGATGCTAATTCTTGGCTACTTATTAGGATGCATGACAAGGTTGAGTTTTTATGACATGCTGATGGCTGGGTGGTAAAATCACTTTTAGCTTGGCAAGAACCATACAAACAGACTTTTTGGCTAAGGCTTTTAGTTTACCTCAGAACTATAAACAACTTCACATATCTCAACTGAACTGCAGTTTGTGTCAGACTGTAATAGCTTTGCAACTGCTCGTGATTGCAACCTGCACAAAAAATGAAAGGCATAAAAATAACATTTTGTTTTGCCCAACTTCTTGTATTAAAAATAGACCTTTGCTTAATTAAAGAACTTGACTCCAATTAAACTATATTCTAGTAGCTGAAATAAATTATCACCCATCCTTTATTTTTAATTTTTTTTTCAGACAGGCAAAAAAAAAGACTATTCTCCTGATTTTTATATATGCAAATATAAAAGAATCCAGCAGGTCACTCACAATGAATACACGGTCAAATTTTTGTTTCCTCTAAAAGTAAAAAAGAAAAAAGTAAATATTCCTGAGATTTTAGTATGTCTCATGAAGTTATCCATTTCAACGCATTTGGGGAAATTCCATACCTTCACAAAAGTGCATCTTTTCAAACTAAGGAATCACATAAATTCTTGTTTGGCAAACTAAGGAGACTGAAAGTTGCAAGTAGCGAAGCAGAATGGAAATGAATGAAGGCCATTCTCCTGCTTAGCTTTCTGAAAATATAGTCTGCTTTGAACCAAAGCCTGAACTGAGGTAAAATTAAGAAGTCACATTTTTGACTGATACAATTTTTGCACATAAATACTTACCTTAAGGCTAGTGTTACATTGCAGCATTATATCCGGGGGGGAGTTGGTTCCAGAGGGTCGGGGCCGCCACAGAGAAGGCTCTTCCCCTGGGTCCCGCCAAACGACATTGTTTAGTCGACGGGACCTGGAGAAGGCCAACTCTGAAACCAACTCCCCCCCCGGAGATTAGAACTGCCCCCACCCTCCCTGTCTTTCGTAAACTACTCAAGACTCATTTATACCGCCAGGCATGGGGGAGTTGAGATATTCCTTCCCCCTAGGCCATTACAAGTTATGCATGGTATGTCTGTGTGTATGTTTGGTTTTATAATAGGGGTTTTTAGTTGTTTTTACTATTGGATTGTACATGTTGCTTTTATTATTGTTGTTAGCCACCCCGAGTCTACGGAGAGGGGCGGCATACAAATCCAATAAATTATTAGTATTATTAGTATTAGTATTAGTATATTAAATTAAACCTTTGCATCAAGCTTTTCGGAAGCATCCTTTAATCCTAAATGGATTTCTCAGATTATTTTTGCTGACTAGGAGATGATGCCATTCAAATGTAGAACAATGCGTAATTACTGCATAATGTAGCACTAACAGAGTAATTTAAGAACAATTCTGTCATGCCAGGAAAATATTTACCGTTACTTGTCATAAGCTCCCACAAAAGTGGACTTTTACATTTTCCTCTTGCAATTCCATTATCTGTTTCCCCCATTTTTCTTGGCAACCTTCTTCAAGATATCTTTTCAACTATTAGAAAATGCTACCACATCCCTCCCTGATTATTTTTTGTTCTCAAAGCTAAGTATACTAAAGTCCTTCAACATCTCTTCATAAGACATGTTTTTAGTCTGCTGATCATCCTTGATGTCTTTCTTTGAACCTTTTCCAATTCCCCTGAATCCTTCATAAAGAGACATTTATGAATCCTTTATAAAGCTGAGAACTGGACACAATATTCAAAGTGAGGGCTGACAAATTTAGAATAAAGTGAAATGTCTCCTTGCTGTGATTTGGAAACAATATTTCTCTTGATGTAGTCTAAATCCTTTGGAGCCACATTACATTATCCATTCATATTTCATTTTAGCTATTACTATTAACAAGCTAGGTATCTTTCTGTTCTGTGCTTTTGGTTTCTATTTCCTAAGTACAGAATTTTATTTTTGGCATCTGTTGCATTTCATTAAATTATTTTCAGTCAATTTATCAAAAACATTATCAAAAACATTAATTTTTAAAAAAACATTTCTGTAATTTCTGTATTAACTTTTACCCGATTCTGTGTCATAAATTCCCCCTTTTCTTTGTCCAAAATGCTAATAAACAGTGGGAAAAGCATAAAGCTACAAATCCAGTTTAAATACAATTTTTGAAATAGACTTATAACTATAATTACAGATTACAAGAGTTGAAAGATAAAATTTGTTATGCCGGGCTTCACGTTACAAGCCCCCAATTAAGTCCAAAGTAGAAATTCAAACACACACGTTTGTAAAGTAAACAAAGTTGGTTTATCAAAAGGAAAATACTGCCCAAAACGTATTTTTAATCAGCCAAATTGCTCTCCCACAAACCACAAGCCTTGAATGCTGTGAAAAACATAAAACAAAAGCAAAACAGATAAAAAACAGCTGTGAAGACGTCACAGCCACCCCCCTTCAAGAGTCCTCATGCTTAAACCTAACTGTGAACTGTTCCACAAAGTCCCTGTAAATCCTGAAGCCATTCACAAAAGCATATTCCATCCATATTATTTACAGTTCTTTTCATTCCAAAATAAATTCCATACATTTCAAATATACACTTTACTTTTACTTTTTTTTATTTCTTTTTTTCTCCTTTTCTATGTTCAGTGCAATCCTACCGTTTCTTCCATATTGTGTAATATTCCAAATCCATTTGTCCTTTCAGTTCGATAGTTTATTTGTCCATTTCGGCACAATCATATTTTTTTTATTACTAAATTTTCAGAGGGTATTTCTTTTGTCTCCAACTTTGCACATGTATTCTTGCTGTTGTTATAAGGTGGAATACAATATATGTAGTTGTTTTATTGTAATTCCCCTTAGTAATCCCCAACAAAAATAATTCTGGTATATATGCTACTTGAAGGCCTGTTATTTCTTGAACCCATCTATGAAATTTTTACCTAATATTTAGTTTTTTCTGTACATAACCACCATGTATGGTAAATGAAACCTTGATTTTGACTATATTTCCAACAATTTGGTTCCAGGTTTGAATAGATTTTTGCCAGTTTGGCTGGTGCCATATATACCATAGAACATTTAATACTGTTTTTTCTTGTATTTGTTTGATTTAGTTATTTTAAAGTTTCTGTTCCAGATTTTACTCCAGTCCTCTTATTCTATGCCCAATATATATTTTGCTTATGCTATCATAAAATTTCACCTTCTTTTAGGAGGGAAAAAAGTGTATCTTATGCTCCAAAAATATGGTCTATTATCATGGAGAAAATCTTGTCTAAGTGGTCACTACAAATAAAAAAAATGACAGGATGGCACATAATCAATCAATCAATCAACCAACTAAGAGCTCAAATAAAAAAAATGACAGGATGGCACATAATCAATCAATCAATCAATCAATCAATCAACTAAGAGCTCAAATTAATCTCTTCCATTCTCTGAGCATTGGTGTCTAGACAGCAAAAGCCAAGATGTTTATGAATCAATGATTTTTTCTGATTTTTAATTGAGTGATTTACTAATATGCTGTTTTTCTTTCTTTCTTTCTTTCTTTCTTTCTTTCTTTCCTTCTTTCTTTTTTTACCTCCTTCTCCCCCTCCCCCCTTCCTTTCTTCCTTGTTTGAAAAGAAGATGAATCCAAATTAGCTCTAAAATTTAGGTTAGACTTCATCTGTTTGTAACCACTGTTTTACAAATTATCCTCTGAAAGTTTGTCTGACTTCGTTTCCTTGTTTTTGGTCTGGATTAACACATCATTTTGATCCATTACAAAATTATTCATACAATATTGTCTATGGTAGGACAGACAAACTATGACAGACATTTTAATTTTTTTTACATTTTCTTATTCTTTGACTCCCTTGGACAGCAGTTATTGAGATCTAGATACTTTGTTTCCTGGTGTTTTGAGGAGGGAATATGTGAAAACTGTAGTTTGGGATTCAACATAATTTAAAGTATTTTTTTAAAAAGAAAAATAAAGAAAATTCTCTATTTCCCCCCCCACCCAATATTCTTTACAAGAGTGTTTGTTATCTATGTTCCTTGTCCTCTTCACAAAGATAAATTACATGCCGCCCTCGCTTATCATTGCTCATTTGTTAACCTATATTAAATGCTTTAAATCAGGGTGGATCTGCTATGACCTCACAGATCCCATCATCCTTGATAATTATTTGGCAACTTTGAGATGCTTTGGGATTGCCAACTCCCACAATTTCAAGCCTATGTGGCCATTGTCCAATTTGGGTAGGAATTCCAGAGCTCATATAATTGGAGAAAGCCAGATAGAGGAAAGATGATTTCAACAACAGAGCAATCTGTTTCTGCATGGCTTGATTGAAGCCATTGCTAGCATTGGATAAGGCAAAAATTATCTGTGTTATACCGCAAAGGCAATTTCGGTGCTTGCTTCCAATTTTATTCTTCTATATTTGGCCGAGGCAAAGACGCAAGTGCCAAGATGCTTATGTTTGTTTTTATGTTTTAAATATGCCTTCATATCTATGACTTTATGAAAGGAAAAACATAGCGGTACTGTAGAAGAGCCATCAATTGTAACATCAATCACCTGTAAGTCATTCTGAAGAGGTTACTAAACTCAAAATTCTTGTTTCCTCCTGAGTGATATTCTTTGTTTTGACTTCTGGGCAAGATCCAAGACCCTTGGGACAAGGAGACTCCAAAAGCTCTCCATGAAACAAAAACAGCAATTACCAAATGGCAAGCATGAAGCATTAAAGAGTTGGCCCAGCCAATTCTACAGGCCCCCCATAGCTGTTGCATGAAGAGTAATGAGAAATCAAAACATCAAGACAAGGGAAGAAAGGGCTGTTTGTTGGTATTGGCAGACTGCCTCTAACAGGGGAGAGCGGGTAAAATGGTAGTGGAGATTCCCAAAGAAGGTGTCTTCTTCAGGGCTGTTCCAAATTTAGCCATGCTTTTTTTTTAATCCTTTGTGAAACTGGACTGACTCTAGGAATGAGAAGCAGAAGTGGCTTTTCTTTCTTATTGCATTTTAATAATATGTTAAGCTGCTATTTAGTCTACAAGAGTCTCGGATAGTGCATAACATTTAAAAACTGCCAGCTACAAACCCAGCAGTTGTAGTGTTATGTACTGGAAACATTATTAAAAATAACATCATCTACTGAGAAATCCTATATTCAGTTATATCCTCTAGTTATATTTTGTAGTAAGTTTTTCTGTTAGGGTTGTTATAATTCTTGGTTACCTTTAGAAAGCTAGAATTTTCTCAGTGCTCCTAATTATTATTATTATTATTATTATTATTATTATTATTTATTAGATTTGTATGCCGCCCCTCTCCGAAGACTCGGGGCGGCTCACAACAATAAAAACAATATTATAGCAAAACAAATCTAATATTAAAAGAAGCATATAAAACCCTATCATATATTTAAAAACCAAACAGCACATGCATACCAAACATGAAAAAAAATATAAAGAAGCCTGGGGGGAAAGGTGTCTCAGCTCCCCCATGCCTGGCGGTATAAGTGAGTCTTGAGTAATTTACGAAGGAGGGTGGGGGCAGTTCTAATACCATTCTAACAATGGAATTGCTGTATTATTACAAATTATTTCCAAGAATTGTTCACTATTTGGCAGGGACTCAGTCTAGTTTTTGAAGCAGATAAACCTCAAATCCAATGCCTGCCTCTCTGTATTTCTTTTTCTCTGTATAGCTGGTTAGCTGGATATTCTTGAAACTGTCATTTCTTGAAAGCTCAAGATGGCATACATTATGACGTCTCTTATATTATTTCCAAAATAACTTTGTGTGGTAGAATTTACTCTGGATTCCCAGGAGGAGAGTCTGTATTTCCAGAGAAGCAAAGACAGTGAAGTTTCGATAGCTTGGATAGGAGGAGGAAAACTTTTTTTAGGAGTTTTCAGAGTATATCTTCAATTTTGCAAGTAGCTTATTTTGGCAAGATTGATGTCAACCTTCCAAAATCTAGAAAGACATGCTGAATTACTTCAAAGCAATTTCCTTTATTGTTCCTCATCTATAGATAAAAAGAGAAAAAGAAGAGTAAGCAAGTTGCAGCCTATATAGTTCATGCTTACATCACCAGCACCTTCTGGATTCCAAAAAGTAACCTTTATGGAACATAACAAAGGAAGCCTTGCTCCATGATGTAAAGGGTACCTTACTTACTTATGAACTTAATTCGTTCCATGACCAGGTTCTTAAGTAGAAAGGTTTGTAAGGAGAAGCAATTTTTCCCATAGGAATCAATGTAAAAGCAAATAATGCATGCGATTGGAGAAACCACAGGGAGGGTGGAGGCCTTATTTCCTCCCAGGAGATTCCTAGAGAGGTCCCATGGAGGCTTCTCCCTGCCTTTTCTGGTTACAGTTTTGGAGGCTCGGGTTTGTAAGTGGAAAATGGTTCTTCAGAAGAGGCAAAATAATCTTGAACACCCGGTTATTATCTAGAAAAGTTTGTAAGTAGAGGCGTTCTTAAGTAGAGGTACCACTGTACTTGTTCCTGCGAAGTTGGAGGAGATTTATGTTTAGATAAGAGATAACCAGACGTATTGAGGCGTCAGAGAATTTCTGAATATGCTGAAAGATGATCACCCATCACTTGCATACTGCTAATTGCATAGATGTAGCCAGTGGTGGATGGTGCGGAGGCTCCAGGGCAAGGCCGGAGCTGGAGAATGGTATGTGTTGGCTTGTCTCGGTTAGCTATGAAACCTTCGACTACACCGAGCAGAGAATTTTAACAGAGCGTGGATGTGTGATAAAGCCAAGACACAGACTTAGTTAAATAAGTATTATTTACATATAAACAAAATATAACCAATCCAGAATAAGCATGAAGCAAATACAGAATAATACGCACTGAGCATTTACAAGATTAGCACAAAGCAAAACACAATATAGATAATAAGCACGAAGCTAAAATACATTATAGATAAAAGCACAAAGCTTATACAAGCACGAAGCTTAAACACGACTCCCCCATCTCTCAGGCAAAAGTAAAGGAAGTGACTGAGCAAAATAATGAGCTTTCATAGCTTCAATGAGGAAGTGACGAAACAGCCTTGAATATTAACTCTTCAAGTATAAGTTAACCCTTTAAGTGCACATTAACTCTTTAAGTACAAGTTTGGTACAAGTGTACAATATGCAGTTTACAATGGCAATCCCTAACAACCATGTACCCTGTACTAACAGTGTATCCCTGGGCCCAGACCTGAGGCAAAGAGTGAGTGGGCAGCATGCTTACCTTTGGTGAGCAGAGCAAGCGAGGTGTGGAGATAAGGTACACAGATTAACTTGACCACATGGCAAAGGAAATATAGGACAGGACGGGTGGGGCCAGCCAATGGTCGATTTTACCGTTTCTCTGAACTGCACAAAATCATAATAACTGAACAGGTCGGAGCCAGCTGAATCACGCCCCTGGATGGAGCCATGTGGTTGCCATGAGTGAACTACCAACTTTTAATATAAGAAACTTTACATTATTTTATTTTTTTTCTCTTTTCTTATCATGCCTAATGTTCTGTTTGATTCCTCCCTGACTCCAGATGATAAATGTCCACATTCGGCTTTCATCACGGGATCTCTATCCTGGATGGTATATTCTAAACCAGTCTTTGAGAACATTGTTAACAAAGCTTGGCATTTTCAAAGAAAACTATTACGATTTTCAGGAGATCATAAAGTGCCTGCTAATTCTTGTTTCCAGCTGCCCAAGCTGAGAAGAGCTCTAGGGAAGTATTTCCATGTTACTTTGGGTAATTTCTTACTTATCCATTTAATTATGTTCACTTACGACAAACCTTGCTTTTTAACAGTGGGTAGTGCTCTACTTATCTTAATTAATGAATCAGTTAATGGCCAGCCTGCAGAGTCTGACTATGTTAATTTAGATTGATTCTAGTTCATTCTGGGTTTTTTTTTTAAAGTATCAATGTTAGTCATGTTTTCTGAAGTTTGAAACCCATGGAGTATTGAGCATATCCCAAATTGAAACAAGAATTCAAGAAATCACTGATGACTCATCTTAGGGAGTGCATTTGGCTGACCTGCTTAGCACCATCATTCATGAGGTTAATGCAGTATCAAGTGTTCTTTCTACGCTATTGATCTTATTTTTATCTTTACTGAGCCGTGGTGGCACAGTGGTTAGAGTGAAGTACTGCAGGCTGCTTGCAGTTTGGCAATTCAAATCTCACCAGGTTGACTCAGCCTTCCATTTTTTATTTATTTATTTATTTTATTTATTTATTTTGTCTAATACACAATGAGGGTTTTAGTGGGTATATATATATATACACATAGTAAAATACATGATGAAGGTTATAGAGGAGATACTCATAGTAAAATATATCTAAGAAAGAATAGAAAAGAAGATATAGTAATAGAACATATCAATGAAAGAATAGAAGAAGAAATATAGGAATAGAAGAAAGGTATAGGAGATATAGGAGAGCAATGGGACAGGGGACGGAAGGCACTCTAGTGCACTTGTACTCGCCCCTTACTGACCTCTTTGGAATCTGGATAGGTCAACCATAGATAATCTAAGGGTAAATTGTTGGGGGTTTGGGGATGACGCTATGGAGTCCGGTAATGAGTTCCACGCTTCGACAACTCGGTTACTGAAGTCATATTTTTTACAGTCAAGTTTGGAGCAGTTAATATTAAGTTTAAATCTGTTGTGTGCTCTTGTGTTGTGGTTGAAGCTGAAGTAGTCACCAACAGGCAGGACGTTGCAGCATATGATCTTGTGGGCAATACTTAGATCTTGTTTAAGGTGTCTTAGTTCTAGGCTTTCTAGGCCCAGGATTGAAAGTCTAGTCTCGTAGGGTATTCTGTTTCGAGTGGAGGAGTGAAGGGCTCTTCTGGTGAAGTATCTTTGGACATTTTCAAGGGTGTTGATGTCTGAGATGCGATATGGGTTCCAAACGGATGAGCTGTATTTGAGGATGGGTCTGGCGAAAGTTTTGTAAGCTCTGGTAAGTAGTGTGAGATTGCCAGAGCAGAAGCTATGTAGGATTAGGTTTACAACTCTTGAAGCCTTCTTGGCTATGTTGTTGCAGTGGGCTTTGGCACTTAAATCTTTTGTTGTTAGTATACCGAGGTCTTTAACCAAGTGGGGGTTATCTGTGATAATTTGATTATTCAATTCGTATTTGGAGTTCAGATTCTTTTTCCCAATGGGTAGAACAGAGCATTTGCTAGTTGAGATTTGGAGTTGCCATGTGTTGGACCACTCAGAAACAGAGTTCAGGTCTTTTTGGAGAGTAGTTGTGTTATCGGTGGTGTTGAAGAGTTTTACATCATCGGCGAAGAGGACACAGTTGCTTACAAGGTAAGTAAGAGGAGGACTCAAATTGTTGGGGGAAATAAGCTGACTCTGTAAACCACTTAGAGAGGGCTGTAAGGCACTGTAAAGCAGTATATAAGTGCTATTGCTATTTCATGTAAAACCACAATAAGTAGGAAAGCTGTAGCTGGCACAATTCTAATGCACGGAGTAAACCAAGCAAGTGCTGAACACGAAAAGGGGAGGAGGGAGAGGGAAACCAGTGCAACTATAAATATTCATTGCACGAAGGCTTGAAATGTTTAGATATGGTCCTCCTAAGATATTTCAAAACAAATACTCATCAGATATGGCTTCCTCATCATGTCTGGGCATCCAGTGGTAGTAGAGAGCCTGTTAGCTGGTTGCATTGATAATCATTGTCTTTGCCTGCAAATTAAGTTTTAAACTGTTTTAATTGGTTTTCAATGGTTTTCACTTTGTCTATTTGTCTCTATTGTTTTTGTTTTTAATTGTGTGACTGCCCAGAGTCACATAGGTGAGATAGGGGGCTATATAGATGGAATGAATGAATGAATGAATGAATGAATATAAGCTGTGTACAATTTACATCCATCACAATTGAAATTGATTTATTTGTATTCACATTATGGAGAGATTGAATGTTATGAGTGATCAACTGAGGCCTTCATGTAAAGAATGCAGTGGGTTTTTTTTTAAAAAAAGAAATCATACTTGTTCTGTCCGGCTCTCTGGTAAACTCCTCCCAAAAATTCACAGGTACAAATTTCAGACACACATACGTTTGAAAATTCAAAACAATGTTCTTTATAATGAAAAGTCACTTAAACTAAGCCCTCTTTTGGTATAGCAAAGAGCACTTGTCTCCAAAGAAACTGGTAATTTGTACAAGTCCCTTATCAGTTCTGTGATACTTAGCTTGCAGCTGTGAGGCAATTCACAGTCCTTCTTCTTTCACAAAGTGAAACACACTTTGCTCTGGTTTAGTTTCAAAGCAGGGAAAAATCAGCACACAAAAGGTCAAAGTCAGTAAAGCAGTCACGAAACACAACAATCAGATAATCCTCCACAATGGCCAAACCCACAGGCTGCTATTTATAGCAGCCTCACTAATTACCACAGCCCCACCCAACCACAGGTGGCCTCATTTTCTTTGATAATAATCTCTCTGTTGTTGCCTATGCATCGCTCTCCGCATGTGTGGCTGTATCATTAACTCTTGTTCTGAATCCAAGGAGGAGCTAGATAATTGATCTCCTTCTGAGCTGTCTGCCACACTCTCCTCCTCCCTGTCACTCATGTCTTCTTGGTCAGAGGAGCCTTCATCAGCAGATTCCACCGGGGGCAAAACAGGCCTGCAGCATGTGGATGTCTCCCCCACATCCACAGTCCTTGGAGCAGGAGCTGGGCCAGAGCTAACCACAACACATACTGAGGATGAAAGATATACAGTGGTACCTCTACCTAAAAACGCCTCTACTTACTTCTAGATAAGAACCGGGTGTTCAAGATTTTTTTGCCTATTCTCAAGAACCATTTTCCGAAACTGTAACCAGAAAAGGCAGGGAGAAGCCTCCGTGGGGCGTCTCTAGGAATCTCCTGGGAAGAAATAGGGCCAGAAAAGGTGGGGAGAAGCCTCCGTGGGAGGAAACAGGGAGAAATCTCCTGGGAGGAAACAGGGCTCGGAAAGGCGGGAAGAAGCCTCCGTGGGACCTCCCTGGGAATCTCCTGGGAGAAAACAGGGCCTCTACCCTCCTGTGGTTCCCCAATCACACGCATTATTTGCTTTTACATTGGTTCCTATGGGAAAAATTGCTTCTTACAAATTTTTCTACTTAAGAACCTGGTCATAGAACAAATTAAGTTTATAAGTAGAGGTACCACTGTATTATCAGTCTCTGAAATTGGCGACAGGAAGGGCATCCAGCCAGTAAAGACTGCTCAGTCAGTTGCCTTGACTCTACTCTGAGGTAAGGGATTATGGGGCCATTAGAAGACAAAACAAATTAATTGTTGAATGGGAGCTCCCTAGAATGCAATATAAGCAAATATATAAATGTTTTAAATAAAACCTATAAATGAATAAAAAATAAAATTAGGAAATGAGTTTTCTGCTCCCTTCTGTCCTTCTCTTCCATTTCTCTGTCAATATATTCTTGACAGAGAATGTGTGGAAAACACAAGAGGCACCTGTGAAAAATGTTTACGGAGATGCTCAATCATCCAGGTTTTATTTCTCATCCAAGAAGCTTCTCCAGTTCTAGCCTAAATCCAAGAAACTCCAGTTGCCTTTTGAAAACACCCTTTGGGATATTTTATTTTATTTATTTATTTATTTATTAGATTTGTATGCCACCCTCTCCGTAGACTCGGGGCAGCTAAAACAATAATGAAACAGCATATGATAAATTTAATATTTAAAATAACTAAAAACCCTTATTAAAAATCAAACATACACAAAAACATACCATGCAAAAATTTTATAGGCCTGGGGGGAAAGGAATCCCCTACTATTTAATATCTACATGAAACCGCTGGGTGAGATCATCCAAGGGTATGGGGTGAGATATCATCAATATGCCGATGATACCCAGTTATACATCTCCACCCCATGACCAGTCAACAAAGCAGTCGAAGTGATGTGCCAGTGCCTGGGGGCTGTTGGGGCCTGGATGGGTGTCAACAAACTCAAACTCAAACCAGACAAGACGGAGTGGCTGTGGGTCTTGCCTCCCAAGGACAATTCCATCTGTCCGTCCATTACCCTGGGGGGAGAATCAGAGAGGGTCCGCAACTTGGGCATCCTCCTTGATCCACAGCTCACATTAGAGAAACATCTTTCAGCTGTGGCGAGGGGGGCGCTCGCCTGGTGCACCAGTTGCGACCCTATTTGGACCGGGAGTCACTGCTCACAGTCACTCATGCCCTCATCACCTCGAGGCTCGACTACTGTAACGCTCTCTACATGGGGCTACCTTTGAAAGTGTTCGGAAACTTCAGATCGTGCAGAATGCAGCTGCGAGATCAATCATGGGCTTTCCTAAATATGCCCATGTCACACCAACACTCCGCAGTCTGCATTGGTTGCCGATCAGTTTCCGGTCACAATTCAAAGTGTTGGTTATGACCTATAAAGCCCTTAATGGCACCGGACCAGATTATCTCAGGGACCGCCTTCTGCTGCACGAATTCCAGCGACCAGTTAGGTCCCACAGAGTGGGTCTTCTCCGGGTCCCGTCAACTAAACAATGCCGCTTGGCGGGACCCAGGGGAAGAGCCTTCTCTGTGGCGGCCCCAGCCCTCTGGAACCAATTCCCCCCAGAGATTAGAATTGCCCCCACCCTCCTTGCCTTTTGTAAGCTACTTAAAACCCACCTCTGCCATCAGGCATGGGAGAACTGAGATACTCTTTCCCCCTAGGCCTTTACAATTTTATGCATGGTATGTCTGAATGTATGTTTGGTTTTTACTTTAATGGGTTTTTAATTGTTTTTACTATTGGATTATTGTGTATACTGTTTTATTATTGTTGTTAGCCGCTCCAAGTCTCCGGAGAGGGGCGGCATACAAATCCAATAAATCAAATCAAATCAAATATCTCAATTCTCCCATGCCTGATGACAGAGGTGGGTTTTAAGGCGCTTACGAAAGGCAAGGAGGGTAGGGGCAATTCTGATCTCTGGGGGGAGCTGGTTCCAGAGGGTCGGGGCTGCCACAGAGAAGGCTCTTCCCCTGGGTCCCGCCAGACGACATTGTTTATTCGACGGGACCCAGAGAAGGCCAACTCTGTGGGACCTAACTGGTCACTGAGATTCGTACGGCAGAAGGCAGTCCTGGAGGTATTCTGGTCCGATATGAAATGTGGCAGTTTGTAGGGTGAAGCAGGAGGGGGTTGCCACTCCCACTACTTTCCTGTGCGCTGCACACGCAGCTTCGTATCTCCAGCATGCACAGGCGCACGAGTCCGAGCGAGATTTGGCTTCTGTACATGCACAGGAAGCAAAATTTCATGAGGGGCATGCATGCAAGAGAGATTTTGGTGGGTTTTTTGCTTCTGCGCGTGCATACACGCCGGAGACAGAACATTGAGCACGCAGCTCAATTTTTGCTACTGGTGTGGCGTCCTGATCCATACCACTAGCAACCTGCTACTGAAGTGAAGCATTGAATTGTATGTGAGCAGCAATTGTTTATTTTGTTAATCAGAATTTATTTATTTTACTTATTTATTTACATGTATAAGCCGCCCTTCTCCAGTATAGGAGTTTGTATGATCTGTGATCAAAGCAGTGTATTAATTAATAATAATAATAATAATAATAATAATAATAATAATAATTTATTAGATTTGTATGCCGCCCCTCTCCGAAGACTTGGGGCGGCTCACAACACGATAAAAACAGTATTATACAGGCACAAATCTAATATTAAAAAAACTAAAAACCCTATCATAATTAAAAACCAAACAGCACATACATACCAAACATAAATTATAATAAGCCTGGGGGAAAGGTGTCTCAAATCCCCCATGCCTGGCGGTATAGGTGGGTCTTAAGTAGTTTACGGAAGACAAGGAGGGTGGGAGCAATTCTAATCTCCGGGGGGAGTTGATTCCAGAGGACCGGGGCCGCCACAGAGAAGGCTCTTCCCCTGGGGCCCGCCAGACGACATTGTTTTGTCGACGGGACCCGGAGAAGGCCAACTCTGTGGGACCTTATCGGCCGCTGGGATTCGTGCAGTAGCAGGCGGTTCCGGAGGTATTACTAGATTCCTGAAATACTTAACATGCAAAGGCAGTTGTAAAAGGGAGGTTGGTTGTTTTTTGGGTTGGTTTTTTTTGGAAGGACTCATTGGGAAAGATAAAAAGTCATTTATCTGAATTCAAGAGCTGCTGATACAAGGATAAGCTGATGCCGCTATACCTTTTAACATTTACCATTAAAGGGACGTGCATAAGTGCACCAGTGTGCCTTCCGTCCCCTGTCCAATTGTCTCTCCTTATCTCATTTATCTTTTCTTCCTTTCAAATTTGTTCACCTATACTTTTATATCTTGTCTTCTATTCATTTCTTTAGTTATATTACTACATATCTATTCTCTTCAATGTGTATTATGTATTGGACTAAATAAATACATAAATAAAATAAATCACTGCCTTGCATATTGCTCTGTTTTCCCCTTTTTGGTAAAACCATGATACTGAAAACAACAATCTGGTCTGTATTTTCCTGCATTGAAAAACAGCTTGTATAGCAAATCACATCCAACCCCCACAGCCCAGCTGTAAGGCAGCAACCAGTCAATAAATAAGACAGATAAGATGGATGAGGAAAGAATGAGTAAGCAAACTTTAAGTGAGCCCTTTAAATATAAATCAGTGAGAAGAATTTCAGGACACTTTTTTTACCATGGGCAGGCAACTTACTGTTCTCCACCAATTCCAAATTCCCATGATATCTGATCATTGACTAAAGTGGTATTTCTCAGCCTTGGCAGCTTTACCAGAATATCTCCGGGACCGCCTTCCGCTGCACGAATCCCAGCGACCGGTTAGGTCCCACAGAGTTGGCCTTCTCCGGGTCCCGTCGATGAAACAATGTCATCTGGCGGGACCCAGGGGAAGAGCCTTCTCTGGGGTGGCCCCGACCCTCTGGAATCAACTCCCCCCAGAGATTAGGATTGCCCCCCACCCTCTTTGCCTTTTGCAAACTCCTTAAACCCACCTCTGCCGTCAGGCATGGGAAAATTGACTCCCCTGGGCCGTTTCCATTTTATGTATGGTTTGTCTGAGATGTATGACTGTTTTTATCTTAAGGGTTTTAAATTGTTTTTAATCATTGGATTTGTACTGTTTTGTTGTTGTGAGCCGCTCCGAGTCTTTGGAGACGGGCGGCATACAAATCTGATAAATAATAATAAAAATAATAATTTAAGAGAGTAGATTTTTAAATCCCCTAAATTCCTCAGAATTCTCAAGGTAGCATTAGCAAAGCTGCTAAAGATTGACCAACATTGGGCTAGAGAGTCAGGAAATTTTAAGAGTGCTGGTCCAAATGATGGAAGAGTTGGCAAGGCATGCCTGGGCTAATTGTCCATCCTTCTGTTTGATATAAATGTATATAGCAAAAAAAAAAAGCATCCCATTTTTTTCTAATGTTTTACTGTTCTTAGGACCACTTCATTGACAAGATTCAAAAGATACAGAAAACTAAATTTGAAAGGACTTCAGAAGCTCCATAAATATCATTCAATTGTGATGGGTTATATGATATAGGGATTGGAATATATCAGGTCTCTCCAATTGTAGAGGATCTCATAAAAACATAAAGTCTTCCTCTAATTGGCAGCCTGTGCCACTGTTTTAATGCAATAACTCTTCCTCCTCCTCCTCATTTCCCTCTGCCCTTTATTATCAAGGTTGTTTTAAATGTGTCATTATCTGTGATTTGTTCAACTTCATTTTAAATGTGTAACTCTTATCTTTAAGGCTGTAAATATAGAACTGAACATAATGAGCATACATTTGTATTTGCGCATTATTAGCTGTAAATAATAATTGATTATGATAGTTTAGCATGTAAATTACACTATTTTGGTATCCGTTAATTTAATTGGATTCTAGCAATTAGTATCTCTCTCTCTGCAATAGTTCTACTAATTTAATGCTTTAAAAACAGAACCATTAATGGATGCATATAATAGCTCCTGTTTTATGATAGTTTGATTCAAAAAGCAATCCTAGAAGAATCTTAATCACCAAGCTAAATTAAAATATATAATCTTGTAACTATCAAGAAGATAAAGCAAGGGATTCTTTTCTATTGCTTCAAATTAAACGGGTACATTCTAGAAATGTCAGTCTCTGAACTAAGCGCATTGGCTACTTAGCATCACTTGTGCTGGAGGGCAAGGTACGTGCAATTTGTTGTGATAGCTGATGTTCCTACATTTTCTCTTTAGAAAGCAGACAATGTTTACAATAGGCTGCCAGTTATTGAAATCCTTTTTGGAGTTCTTCCAAGTCAGGAAATGGGGGTGGGTGGGGTGAGGAGCTAACATTGATCAGGATTGTGATTCAGCAAATCAGAAGGACAGTTAGAGAACCTCTATGTTTTAGCAAATGCTCTCTTTAAATGTGCTGTATCATCTGGGTGTACCTTTTATGATATACAGTGTTCCCTCGATTTTCGCGGGTTCGAACTTCGCGAAAAGTCTACACTACGGTTTTTCAAAAATATTAATTAAAAAATACTCCGCGGGTTTTTTCCCTATACCACGGTTTTTCCCGCCTGATGACGTCATATGTCATTGCCAAACTTTCATCTGCCTTTAATAAATATATTTTTTAATAAACTTTAATAAATAAACATGGTGAGTAATAATCTAAATGGTTGCTAAGGGAATGGGAAATTGCAATTTAGGGGTTTAAAGTGTTAAGGGAAGGTTTGTGATACTGTTCATAGTGAAAAATAGTGTATTTACTTCCGCATCTCTACTTCGCGGAAATTTGACTTTCGCGGGCGGTCTAGGAACGCATCCCCCGCAAAAAACGACGGAACACTTTATTTGTGTATGTGTGTGTGAGAGCGAGAGCGAGAGAGCATCAAATTCATTTTCAAATATCCTATAAGTAGTGAAACCAAGAAACCAGAACATCAATTTTCAAATTTACTATTTGAAGACTTGCTGAGTATCAGGGCATGAAACATGAAATACATAAGTATAAGATGAAGGAGATCTGGCTTGGCAGCTATACATGTGAAAAGGAGAGGAGAAAGGCACCATTTTGTGATGCTTTTACAGGAGAACAGGTTCTAGATCGGGGAGTCAAACTCATATCATCTTGGTGACGTCACATGAGTATTGGGACTTAGCTCCCTTTCACTAAACTGGTGGTGTGTGTGGCCAGTAGGCGACACATATGACCCTCAGGTCGGGAATTTGACAGTCCTGGTCTACTGTGTTTCCCCGAAAATAAGACAGTCTTATATTAATTTTTGCTCCAAAAATTGTGCTACGTCTTATTTTTTTTGGGGGGGGGAAGGGGCCTTATATTTCCCAAATAAGACAAATTCACAGGCAGAAAAGCTGACACCCCAAAAGAAAGTGTACCGTACGGTACACATTGATTACGGTATGGTACCTGTCAGTATGGCACACACACACACACAAATGACGACACTGATATGGTACAACAGTATACTCCCGCTATTGCAGCTTCTGGCCACCAGAGGAACTACAGTCTATGCACTGTAGTGGAGACTGTAATGGCGGTGAGACAGCAGCAGACTGTGTCTGCTGTACTGGATGGTACAAAACGATGGAAGGAGCCAGCAGGGGACGCCACATTATTACGGTACCGCTATGAACAGCTTTGAATGGTACCGTATGTTTTTCCACCGTACTGTATGTAAACTTGACTACGCCTTATTTTCGGGGGGGTGCCTTAAATAAGCAAATTCTGCAAAACCTCTGACATGCCTTACTTACGGGGTACGTCTTATTTTCGGGGAAACAGGGTAGATCAGTGGGAATTGTTCTACTTTATTCTAGTTGAGTAGAGTCGGGTACATTGGAGTAGTTGAAAGCTTTAGACACATTTTGAGTCCTGTGTACAGTTCAAAATTGACAATAATCAATTGCAATGAATGAAAACAATATAGTGAAGACTTTAGAGACCAAGACATAGGAGGAGCTAACAGAAAAAGTAGTAGAATAGAGGTTTTCACATTTCTGTGACATGAAGATATGAATGGATTAATTTGAATGCATCAGGAATATTTTATCTAAAGTTTATAAATAACCAAGATCTCTTCCATTTTTCATCATATTTTTAAAATTATACCATAACTTTAGCAGCATTGGGTTTTTTAAAGACATCATGTTTTCCTTCCCTGATGGCCATCACATTTTATTTGGGTTAAAATTCAATTTAAAAATTGCAGACTTTGGAGTTAGATTCTCCAAATAGATACTCAGAACAAACTTATTCTGTTCATATCTAAGAATTATATTGCTGTTGTATGAGAGATAACAATTGGAAACTTGTTGGAATAAAAATAGAAGTAATGGTAAGTGATAAAATGTGAAAGGACATGTGAAAAATGAGAAATATATAAACTAGAAATACATTGTATATAATCACATAGATGCAATGTAATAAACGTAAGAAAATGGGCTAAGTTCTGTATTATTAAACTATAGTAATGTTTTTAAAGTTTGAAAAACTAATGAATAAAACTTTTAAAAAATGGAAACTTGATGAATATAGTTACCTGTGATTTAAGACAAAATATTATCTTTGCAAAATCACATTATGCCAAATGTGTAAATGTCAAACCTCTTTTTCCCCCCTGGGCCTCCTTAGTTCATGCCATTCTTCAGAATTAAACACACAAAAATTCTGTAACTGGAAGATACTGTACTTCTTTCAAAGAATTCAATAAAAATTAACAATTATTATGATTATTGTTACTGGCTCTACTTTCCACCGAAAGTAGGTTAGATGCACTAGAGACTGGAAATATATATTACAAAATATAGTTTCTTTGCATCTTCCACCTTCTCCCAACAGCCTGAAGTAATAAAGATGAAAGACATTTTAACGCGATGGAACACTTTCTCTCTATTGAGATTTTAAAACAGTGGTTCTCAACCTAGGGGTCGGGACCCCTTTGGGGGTCGAATGGCCATTTCACAGGGGTCACCTAAGACCATGAGGAAAAAACAAATTTTCTATACTGTTAGGAACTAAAGCTTCTATTTTGGCACTATATTTTTACAATCTGACCAATCAGGCATTTACAGTGGGGGTGTCCCTCTGACCTTCCTGCCAATCCGCTTAAAGCTCTGTTGGGATAATTGGCACTAGACTTATGGTAGGGGGCACTGTTCCCCGTAAGCTGCGCGCGTTAACACGCGCCCCCCCCCCAAAATCCCCCCACGCACCCTTTTCCACGGGCGTGGGGGGGATTTATTTGTACTTCTATGCCGCCCAGTCCCAAGGGGACTGCCGCTCAGACACTATACTTTTCCGCCCACCCCGAAAAAAAATTAGAGGGAACATTGGTTGGGGGTCACCACAACGTGAAGAACTGTATTAAGGGGTCGCAGAATTAGAAAGGTTGAGAACCACTGTTTTAAAACGAAAGAACTTTGAAAAGTCCTGCTTTGAGAATTCTCTCAGTGTACTACTTTGATTTGAATTTGAATCTTTGATTTCCCCTTTGTTCAAGTATCTACTGTATGTTGAAGGGAATATTTTCAAATAAATGGATGATGGATGGGCAGAAAGGAACCTTTCTGTTCAACCTGTTTCTATTCTCCGTACACTGTTTTTGCTCTTAATACACATATGCACCATTGCCTTTAATTTTTGACTGGTATTGTATGCAGCACTCAGAACGTCCTTTCTGCAGTTCATCCCTCACCTCTCTTGTTGGGCAAATCACGTTTTACTGAATTCCCTCCATATCTGACAAACAGAAGACAGGTGTCCCCTTGAACATTGTGTTTGTGTCTCTCCTGAAAGGCAGCACAGCCCTTTGTGTTAACCCTATTCATGCAGGAACACAGCAGAAGGCCCTGGGTTGCATCCAGTGGTTTGTCCTTGAAGTGGCAATTAGGGAGCCTAAAAGAAGTGGAATAGAAAAGGCTATGAAATGGCATCCTTGACCTTTGTGTACATTCAGCCTGTCCCTGAGATGGGGACAAAGGTCCCCCAAAAACAAAAGCTGGAACGGAACTAACAGGAACAACTGTGCAACAAGGTCGTCATTTAGGTTAGATGTTAAACTGCTTTGTCTCCTAGTTTTGCTTTTCCTTTCTCTCCCACTTCTTCTAATAGTACCATTACAAATGTCTTTAATACTATATTTTTAATAGAAACATAGAAACACAGAAGATTGACGGCAGAAAAAGACCTCATGGTCCATCTAGTCTGCCCTTATACTATTTCCTGTATTTTATCTTAGGATGGATATATCTTTATTCCAGGCATGTTTAAATTCAGTTACTGTGGATTTACCAACCACGTCTGCTGGAAGTTTGTTCCAAGCATCTACTACTGTTTCAGTAAAGTAATATTTTCTCCTGTTGCTTCTGATCTTTCCCCCAACTAACCTCAGATTGTGCCCCCTTGTTCTTGTGTTATTTTCTGGCAACGGATGTCCGGAGGTGGGGTTTCCCAGTGAGGGAAGCCTCAGCGAAATCGCAGCATCGCACATGTGCTCTGGAATGCTGCTCGTCCAGTATTTGCAGGCGTCGCGCACATGAAGGCCAGTGAGGCCGCAAGGTCCAGGTGGGATGGTTTTCCATGCCATTTCCAGCATGCAGGTCAGCATGCGGTGATGTAAAAGGTTAGCCATCTTTGCTATAAATCGTATGTCATATTGTATCTCGCTCTGCTTTCAGATCATTCTTGTGGCAGCTACACAGGCAAATTTATGTGGCTTTATAAGCAACATTTTCAGAAGTGTTTTGCCATTGTCATCTTCCTGCAGTGTGACTGGCTCAAGGTCCCTCAGCTGCCTTCATATCTAAAACAGGACTAGAACTTAGCTTTTTCTACTCTCCTGGAGTCCAGGAACTTACCCACGAAACCAAATTAACTGTCTTACAAGATCATACTCTATAACATGATCTCATATTATTAAACTTCTGAAAGCTGAGATGGGCTATCAAAGTAAAGAGGATAGCTTAATTCATTTACTTAATTCCCCCACATGGTTAACCATATCAGCTAATCAATATGACTTTAAAACATGCACCAGAGTGCCTTCCGTCCCCTGTCCTATCGCTCTCCTATATCTCCTATACCTTTCTTCTATTCCTATATCTCTTCTTCTATTCTTTCATTGATATGTTCTATTACTATACCTTTTTTTCTATTATTTCTTAGATATATTTTACTATGAATATCTCCTCTATAACCTTCATCATGTATTTTACTATGTGTATTGTTCTGTCTGGGTTCCCCCAGACAGACAACACCAACTAAAAAGAGTATCCAGACACGCTGGTAAAAAGCAAAGTCATTTTATATCTTTGAAAACAAACACAGATAACAAAAACTGTTCTTACAAACTGGAATGCTATGAAGCTTCACAGAAAAGTCACGACGGCCAGACAATACAACAGGCTTCTTGCTGGCACACACACCAATGTAGATAATAAAACCCACGCCTCTCCCAAGTTTTCAGCCTTCGAGGCCACAAGCCAGAATCAGAGACGCCAAGGATCGAAGCAAGGTCACAGGACTCCCAAAAGATAACTCTCCACAATACAGGAAGGGCGGGCCTGCCTTTTCAACCTTTCTGAGGAGAACCACACCCAAACCCAGCTGTTGCCTATTAGGGATGGAAATACCTGGCTAATTGTCCCCTTCGTTGTGCTGCCCTTCTCTGCCTCATATCTATGATGGCTTGTGCGTTCTCATCTAATGACTCCAGGCTACTCGCTGGGGAGAGCTCCCCCCCGGGGGTCTCAGGCTGTTCTCCCTCCTCCTCGTCCTGACATTCCTCTTCCCCGTCTGCCTGTTCCTCCTCCTCCTCCTGTTCCTCGTCCTCCCCCTCTGAGCATGGAGCCGGCAGAGTTCCAGCCGTTCCCTGAGGAGCCTCAGACTGAATCACAACAGTGTATATAGATATATACCCACTAAAACCCTCATTGTGTATTGAACAAAATAAATAAATAAAAAATAAATAAAACTCAGGGCCTGGAACCGGCATTGGATAATCACGGAGCTGCAAGTGACTATTAAGTCTAACTGAGCGGAAGGGTTGCAACAATGTCAGTAAGGATATATCCATTAAGGCTACTGCTGGGGATTTCTCTTAATCAATCAATCAATAAACAGTAGCAGTAATTATTGACACTTCTTGTCGAAACTCAATAGCTTATTTTGTCTTCCAGAGCAGCGATGCATCACTTTTGTCTATTTGAAGACTGCCCATGAAAGATCACACGTCAAACATGAGAGGGGTTTACAGTCATTTCTGAAAGATTTCAGGTGCTCTGTAATGTAAAGTGAGTGCCTTAAGCATCAGTAAAGTTTTTTTTCTTTTTTATTCCATCAATTCCTCTTCACGTCCTTTAAAATGAAAAACACCAACCTAAGTCTACCATGGGAGGCGTCTATCCAAAAGAAATCTGATTTAGAATGCTCTCTACATGGGGCTACCTTTGAAAAGTGTTCGGAAACTTCAGATTGTGCAGAATGCAGCTGCGAGAGCAATCATGGGCTTTCCTAAGTATGCCCATGTCACACCAACACTCTGCAGTCTGCATTGGTTGCCGATCAGTTTCCGGTCACAATTCAAAGTGTTGGTTATGACCTATAAAGCCCTTCATGGCACCGGGCGAGATTATCTCAGGGACCGCCTTCTGCCGCACGAATCCCAGCGACCAGTTAGGTCCCACAGAGTGGGCCTTCTCTGGATCCCATCAACTAAACAATGTCGGTTGGTGGGGCCCAGGAGAAGAGCCTTCTCTGTGGCGGCCCCCGACCCTCTGGAACCAACTCCCCCTAGAGATCAGAATTGCCCCCACCCTCCTTGCCTTTCGCAAGCTCTTCAAAACCCACCTCTGCCATCAGGCATGGGGGAACTAAGATAATCTTTCCCCCTAGGCTTCTACAATTTATGCATGGTATGTTTGTATGTATGATTGGTTTTATAACAAGGGTTTTTAGATGTTTTAATATTGGATTTTTACATTCTGTTTTTGTCACTGTTGTTAGCCACCCCGAGTCCACAGAGAGAGGTGGCATACAAATCCAATAAATAAATAAATAAATTATAATATTTCTGTTGAGAAGCGATGAGTACACGAGTGATTATCAGAATGGTCGCCTGATTGACCAAAGAACGTAACTCGTACACACGATCAACCTGTCCACAACTTCCACCTGCTATTTATTGGACATTTCAAGAGAAACCCTCGTGAGAGAAGCGACCCAAAGACGTGGTACACCTCCACCCATTAATCTAAATTGGATCGCACCGAGGAACAAAATAAATAAACACACTCTCTGTGCATATTTCTGCTATTTCGCCTCTGATAAATGATCATTTATTTCACCTGAGAGCTAAGCAGGAGCTCTTCTCAGGTTACTGAGCAAGGGAATCTGTCTTAATGGAGTTAATAAACTGAAACGACCTGCAGAGGGCTCCCCAAGTACTTTCCATGGGAACGTTAATCTATTT
Organism: Erythrolamprus reginae; assembly: GCF_031021105.1. Taxonomy (NCBI): domain Eukaryota; kingdom Metazoa; phylum Chordata; class Lepidosauria; order Squamata; family Dipsadidae; genus Erythrolamprus; species Erythrolamprus reginae. The sequence continues at coordinate 22,262,277 of NC_091955.1, read as the reverse complement.
TTGCAGATTGCGGCTGGAGGGTTTCTGAGGTCACGGAGGTCATGTTCTGAACAAACCTTTCAGAATAAACACTTATGGAGATCTCTTCCTCTTCCCTTCCTAAATCCAATGCTGACACAGTAACATAGCCAAGGTGTTTTTAATCATTTTCACTGTTATTTTACATTAGCAGTATAGATTTTATTCCCCCCTCCAAGTGAATCTACCCAGAAAAAAGAAAGAAAAAAAAGATAGAATTCATTCTCATGGTTAAATTGAAATAGGCATTATTTTATCACACCTGTAGACTTACAAAATAAGTATTTAATTCGTTAAAATATACTTTATTAGTTTATTAAAAAAAGAAAGAAAACAGGGGGAAAGGGGGATGGGGATACAAAAAAGAGAAGTGGGAGGGGGTAAACAGTATTATTATACAACGGCTTACATATATTATTGTATACACATTCCAAGTATTTGTCCATATGTAAATATTTTGTATTCAATATTCTTATTTGGGTAATCTTATACCTGTAATATTTAATAGTCCAAGAATAGCGTGGAAAGAAAAGGGATAGAAAAGGAAAGCGGGAAGAAAGAAAAGAAGAAAGAGAGAAGAGAGAGAAAAAGAGAGGAGGAGTAGTACCTGCAAGCTAGCAGGCATTTGGATTGTGACGGCTTAGTTTGATTATGTTTGTTGTCTTTGTTAGTGAGAAGTAATTGTAGGTTGTAATATTAATCGGTTTCTAGTAATTATGAAGTGGATTGAACTCAGACAGGGGTTGTATTGATTTTGGTCCAAATTTCTATTGTGCATATCTTTATTTTGATTCATATTAAGAGATTTTAATTATTTTTCACTTTATTATCTTTAGAGTTAGAATAAGTATTTAATTCAGTTCTGAACATAGAAGTGAGTTTAACACTTTGATGTAGAAATTGACTTGCTATTTTAAAAATGGATTTCCTCGTATAAAAATAAAGCCAATTCTGAGAAGGATCTGTCATGTTCCAAGGGATGCAATTTGTCCATATACAGGGGTGGGCTTGTTGCTGGTTTGGACCAGTTTGGGTGAACTGGTAGTTCTGCCCACCAGGTGGATCTACCCACCTGCCTCGGTACCAGGGGTGGGCTACTACCTGGAAGGGAGAGCAACGCAGTGGGGTAGCAAACATGGAGCTCCACCCCAGAGCACCCAATTTACATTGAAAGATGTTGAAAGAAAATGCAGGGCCCTTCACTGCCTGGTACTATCCCATCCTATAAATCTCATTCTCTGATTCATTTGCCCTGACCATGCAGCCCAGCTGATTTAATAATTAATAATAATAATTTATTAGATTTGTATACCGCCCCTCTCCATGGACTCAGGGCGGCTTACAACATGTTAGCAATAACACTTTTTTAAAAGAGCCAGCATATTGCCCCCACAACCCAGGTCCTCATTTGACCCACCTCGGAAGGATGGAAACCTGAGTCAACCTTTAGCCAGTGATGAGATTTGAACCGCTGATCTACAGACCTACAGTCAGCTTCAATGGCCCGCAGTACAGCACTCTACCTGCTGCGCCATCCCGGCTCTTTTTTGCTACCAATACTGTTTACCTGACCAAAATTTCGCTACTGGTACTGCGTACCTGATTGTACCCGGAGGAGCCCATCACTGCACAAATGTCATAGGTTCACCATCATGGCCCTATACCTTTTTAATTCAATTTCTCTTCTCCTTATAAAGAAGCTGTTTTCTTTTTGTCTCTTATTCTGTCCTTTAAAAAAACGTACTCTGGCTCTGCTAAAGCAAAAATCCCAAGCTATTTAGATTGAACGTATTTAAAGAACAAATAGTGCAATGGAACACAGTGCATATAAGGACATATGGAGGAAAATAAATGAGGGACGAAGACAAAAGGCTAAAAGCAAAGAGTGTCTCGCTGTCCACATTTATCTTTGACTTTCCTAATAGCGATGAAATGCAAATAGAAATAGTTTTCCAAATTTGGACAGTATGAGTTTGGGAATGTGTTATAAATAACCGCATTTAAGATGGAGGGCTTTTCATTCAAAAAAAATAACAACAACCATACCCTAAATGATACATACTATTGCTAGTAAATAAATAAACCCATACACTTTGAGGATCAGGACTAGCCCTAACTAGAGGCTAGATATCTACACAGCTCTGAGATTCATATAAAAGACGCTCCAAAGTGTCTTTCTTAAAGGTAAACAATAGTTGCTCTGGTTGTCATTAATCCCTCTGCTCTCCCTAACTGTACAAAATTAATATCCATGCAGTGGCTTCCTCCTCTTAATTTGGTAGAAACATAGAAACATAGAAGTCTGACGGCAGAAAAAGACCTCCTGGTCCATCTAGTCTGCCCTTATACTATTTTCTGTATTTTATCTTAGGATGGGTATATGTTTATCCCAGGCATGTTTAAATTCAGTTACTGTGGATTTATCTACAATGTCTGCTGGAAGTTTGTTCCAAGGATCTACTACTCTTTCAGTAAAATAATATTTTCTCATGTTGCTTTTGATCTTTCCCCCAACTAACTTAAATTGTGTCCCCTTGTTCTTGTGTTCACTTTCCTTTTAAAAACACTTCCCTCCTGAACCTTATTTAACCCTTTAATATATTTAAAAGTTTCGATCATGTCCCCCCATTTCCTTTTGTCCTCCAGACTATACAGATTGAGTTCATTAAGTCTTTCCTGATACGTTTTATGCTTAAGACCTTCCACCATTCTTGTAGCCCGTCTTTGGACCCGTTCAATTTTGTCAATATCTTTTTGTAGGTGAGGTCTCCAGAACTGAACACAGTATTCCAAATGTGGTCTCACCAGCATTCTATATAGCGGGATCATAATCTCCCTCTTCCTGCTTGTTATACCTCTAGCTATGCAGCCAAGCATCCTACTTGCTTTGGTAGTATTTACATCTGCCCAGTGATGGGCAGCCAATTTTTTACTGCCACACTGTGGGTGTGGCTTATTTTGTGGGTGTGGCCTGATGGTCACGTGACTGGGTAGGAGTGGCTTCCGGCCATGTGACCAGGTGGGAGTGGCTTGAACGATCATCATCGTTTAAGTGAACTGTTAAGTCCTCGACTTACAACCTCACCAGTGTCGCTCTTTGGGGTGACAATTTGCTTCGCGTTTCCCACGCTCTCCTTCCTGGGTCACTCCCTGCCTCAGGCTGGGTAGCTAGGCAAACGGGTGCCAATCAGCTGTTGAGAAAAGAGGGAGGAGGAAATGGACCCCCTGCAACTCCTGCCAATGCTGGTCTCCCTGCGAGGAGGAGGATGAGGATGGGAGGGTGGAATGGTCAGCTGGAGCTGGGCACACAGCTTCATTTATGTTGTGAGCCACCCCGAGTCCTCAGAGAGGGGCGGCATACAAATCTAATAAATAAATAAATAAATTTCCACTGGTGGAACTGTGTTCCACCCTGTCCTGCCTGCTACCCAACCCTGCGATCTGCCTGATAATTTCCAAACCAGGGTGGGACTCAGTTGGTGGTTCGGAGGGGACGTTTATATGATAAGATATTATCCTTTCCTTGCATTGAAATAATAGTGCCTTAAGAGGCAGTGCAGAGTCTGTAAATTTGCATAGAGATAGGAAATCTGGAGCTGGCCCAGTCTGGGAGGCGGATTCAAGAATTAGTGGAATGTGTTAAGAAGTTCATGGAAATTCTGGAGAACTTGTAATTCAGTGGTAAACTGATTTATAAGTTCACTAGAATTACAGCATCTCAAGAGTGTAGTTTGGGGATCAGCCACAGATGTTCTCAAAATAAATGGCCTGCGCTGGCAAGCAACAAAGAATTACACACCTACAAATGAACAAGAAGTAAGTAGTAAGTTCCAAACTCCATAGCATTCAGAAATCTTCATTTTATGACTGTGAGTCAGTTAGATACAAACATTTAAAGTGCTGCACTTGAAAATTCACCTTGTTTGCTTTGTGCACCAGTTGCGTCCATATCTGGACCAGGAGGCTCTCCACAGGGTCACTCATGGACTTATCACCTTCTGCCTCGACTACTGCAATGCGCTCTACATGGGGCTAATGCTGAAAAGTGTTCGGAGACTACAACTGATACAAAATGCAGCTGCACGAGCTATTATGCGTGTGCCCAGATAAATGCATATAACACCAATGCTCCTCGAGCTGCACTTGTTGCCAGTCGGTCTCCAAACACAATTTAAAGTGTTGGTTATCACCTATAAAGTGCTATATGGCTCAGGACCAGCGTATTTTCAGGACTGCCTTCTGCCACATACCTCCCAAGTACAAATCCAATTAAATCCAATTAAGTACAAATTCAATTAAATCTAAATCCAAATCCCAGTGGCCGATAAGAGCCCACAGAGTCAGCCTTCTCCAGGTTCCATCAGCCAAAAAAAGCTGGCAGGGGCCCTGCAAGGAAGGGCCTTCTCTGTGGGGGCTCCAACTCTATGGAACTAACTGCCTCCGGAGATTCACGCCCTTCCCACCTTACCAGCCTTCATAAAGTCATGAAGACCTGGCTCTTCCGGCAGGCTTAGAATTGTTGAGTGAATGGAATCCTAGATTTTACTAGGAATGTGAGTGAAAGCATGTATGCTGGCTGGGCTTTATCAATGTTTTACAATGTTTTTATGTAATGTTTCTTATACTGTTTCTATATATTGTTTTTTTTTACTCATTGGAAGCCACCCAGAGTCCTTCGAGAATTGGGCGGCATACAAAAACCACTAATAAGTAGTGATGGGCAAACCCAATGGTGTTCGGGTTCGGCAAGTTCGGATGAACTTTACGCAAAAAAGTGTTTATTTTTACATGAAAGGACCGCCCTTTGCTTGTAGCGCCGCTGTGGTGTCCTTTTTCGTAAAAATAACAATATTTATTTTTACGTGAAGACCTCCCTTTGAAGGAGCTGGGGAATCCCTCCCACGAAGAGATTCCAGGGACGGAGCTTTGATGTCACCGGCAGGTTGCTAAGGATGCCAAGGTGATCACTTCCTGGATTCCATGGAATCCAGGAAGTGATCACCTTGGCGTCCTTAGCAACCTGCCGGTGACATCAAAGCTCCGAACGCCGAACATTGCAAAATTCGTTACGGTCCCGAATTGTGCAAGTTCGTTTCGCCCATCACTACTAATAAGTAAATAAATAAAATAAATAAAATGGAAGACCATATTTTCTAGTCTTCCTTTAGACATAGGCATTTGCTGAGTTTTTTAAAAATATTGTTTGTTTGTTTGTTCGGTTGGTCAGTCAGTCAGTCAGTCAGTATGGCAAATATTCATGTTGCTTCTTCTTGCTGGGAGAACCTTGTAAGGTCTAGCAGCTAAAACACAGGTCCCCAAACATGGCAACTTTAAGACTTGTGGATTTCAACTCCCAGAATTCTATGCTGGCTGGATAATTCTGAGAGTTGAAGTCCACAACTCTTAAAATTGTCAAGTTTGAAGACCTCTGAGCTATAATGTATAGACTAGGCGTGACAAAAACCATGTTGCCCAGGATGCACCTCAAGGATGACGGTTTACATTATTGTACTCCATTGATTTAGTGTCTTTGGATCAGTCATTCTGATTCCAACCTCCTTCTAGGATGGCTATTGTGGAGAAAATAGAAGGAAGAGACAATATTTATTTATTAATCAAATGTATATACTGCCCATCTCCCTGTCAAAAAATTTGTTATGTACATTAATTTGAGTTATAAAAAATAAAAGTAGGATTCTAACCTAATAAATATATAAATGTGTTCACCTTGCAATGCATATATTATGAATAGACAGATAATCAGCTCTGGATCTCAAAGCAAAGTGAAAGTTAAAACCATCATTGGACAGATCAAGTAACCCAAATCCAGTTACTTATGGGCACAAAAGTTAATGTTCTTTATAAATAAACAACTTTATCTGAATTAAACCAGACTAGACTAGAGGATCTGATAGGAATCATTAGTGATCGCAAACAATTTTGTGTGTTTCTGTGTCAGGAATTCCACATTACAAGAATTCCACATTAGTAATATTAAGATGTTTATTTGAACAATGAGTTTAGTACAACTGGTGGGGAAAAAACGTTTTGGTCAGAAGTTCTCTTGTCCTTCAGCCCCAGCTTATACATTAACTGCCACCTGTTTCTTATTGTCACCACTTAAGATTTAATAAGAGCATCGCTTTAAAAATACCACTGAAGTTCTGTGTTGGATTTGGACAGCAAGATGTCATGGTTGTTGACAACATGATCATCATTGAGGACAGATAATTTAGGATACTCTCTTTAATTGAAGCTGTATCTAAAGATAGCCTGAAAGTTTGCCCCTCATTTTATGATGTAATCTCCTACAGTAGAATTTTAGAACATTCTAACAGGAATCAGCTCCCCCCCGGAGATTCGCACTGCCCCCACCCTCCTTGCCTTCCAAAAAAGTTTAAAGACTCACCTTTGCTGCCAGGCCTGGGGTCACTAGATCTACCCCCTGACCGAGTGAGTGTTTTTGTTGTGTTTGATTGAGTGAATGATAATGAATGTTTTAAAGCGGTTTAGGATTTTTAAGGTTTTTAATTATATTGATTGGATTGGATGTATTTATATGTTTTTTATATATGTCGTGAGCCGCCCCGAGTCCTTGGAGAGGGGTGGCATACAAATCCAATTAATAATAATAATAATAATAATAATAATAATAATAATAATAATAATAATAATTGTTGTGGTTAGCTCTGGCTCAGCTCCTGCCCCAGGGAATGGGGAGGTGGATGCAGGGGAAACTTCAACATGTCATAGGCCTGTGTTATTGTCGACAGAGTCAGTTCAGAGTTTAGTTTCCTCGGACGAAGAAGAAGGTGGGAGTGACTTGGAAGAGGGGGGCTTGGCACACAGCCCAGGCAGTCAATCTCCATTATCTTTCATTGATTCGGATGAAGACGTCTGGGACCCACGCAAACGCAGAATTATGCGTAGAAGAGACCAAGTAAGGGCATATTACAGGAGATAAGAGAAGCCACCTGTGTTTGGGTGGAGCTCCAGTAATTAGGGCTGCTGCTATAAATAGCAGCGTGTGGGTTTGGCCATTGTGGAAGAGTATCTGATCGCAGTTCTTCAGAAATCGTGTGTTGCTGTTTTCTGGACTTTGTTGATTTTTCACACCTTTGAAACCAAAGCAAAGCAACGTGTGTGTGTGTCTCACTTCGTTGGAAGAAGAAGGGGTGTGAAGTTTCTTCACAGCTGCTAGCTAAGTACTTATTGATTGCTTAAGGGAAATTGTACAGACTACCCGGTTGTTTTGGGACGAGTGCTCTTTGCAATACAGAAAGAGTGCTTAGTTTATTTTGAATTTTGTGATTAAGAACATTATTTTGAATTTTCAAACGTGTGTGTGTCTGAAATTTGTACCCTTGAATTTTTGGGAGGCTCCTACCAGAGAGCCCGGCAGAACAAATAATAATAATAATAATAATAATAATAATAATAATAATAATAATAATAATAATAATAATAACAACAACAACAACAACAACAACAACAACAACATGGAAAGCCAGCATTCTACAGACTTACTACTATTCCATACCCTCTATTTCTTTCTTCTTTGTTCCAATTGTTTTATCTCAAAATAATGGAGGACCATGTTGTAGCTTTAACTCTATTTTGCTGGAACAGATCTAAACCAAAGATTAGTCAATAAGAACAGTGCAGCAACAAAGAACAAAAACGCGCGACTTGCAGTCCTTTCAAAACTTTTTTTCTTTGGAGGCATGGCTTAACAGCCACTTGAATTTTTCCATCTGCATCTTAGCCAATCCGCGGGCGGCATGCAAATGGAGGGCTTTAGCATACTCAACACCAACGGCTCTTAGATCTTCCCTTACTACTACAAACTCCAGATCTCAAATGTGTTGTGGTCTGACAGCAGCCCATGCAGCTTATAGTGGATCCCTCCTGAGAAGAGGCTGTTTTAGTGATGCACCAGCGGCCTGTGCAGCTGGCATCTGAGTCGGACAGTGAGGAAGCTGGTGAGGACTTGGTGCCAGAGGTAGAGGTTCATCCAAGGCCTTTGGAGCCTCCAGCACCTCACATCAGTGATAAGGAAGAAGAGGAGGAGCCTTTTCTTAATGCACACGTACACAGAGCTGCCAAAAGGTAGGAATGGTTCCTCTGGAGGAGGTCTCCTTGGGAGTAAGGCTTGGGGCTAATTGGCCACTCCAGGGGTAGGCAAAGTTGGCTCTTCTATGACTTGTGGACTTCAACTCCCAGAATTCCTGAGCCAATTATGCTAACTCAGGAATTCTGGCAGTTGAAGTCCACATGTCATAGAAGAGCCAACTTTGGTTCGTTCAAGGGCCTTTGTGTTCGGAAAATGTCTTCTCAGCTTATCTGTTTTGGCTTTCTTCCTGCAGACTGAATTTTGCCAACCTTTCTAAGCTTCTTGAGATATCCAAGACTAATTGCTTAGACTTAATTTATGACTTTATGCAGTGGTTCTCAACCTGGGGGTCAAGACCTCTTTGGGGGTCAAACAACTGTTTCACAGGAGTCACCTAAGATCATTGGGTGTCCCAACTTAGTTGTTAATTGAGTAAACATAAGTTTGAACAAATTGTGTGTGTGCTCCGTTCTTTCTGTTCCATAGCTGGAGCAGAACAGAATGTACAACTCATGGGATAGAGAAACCTTTTTGTTTTTTAATGCTGTAGGAGCAGTATTAATAGGAGTTCTTAGTTGTTTTGTAACATTGTAGGAGCGGTGGTGGGGGAGATTCTACCAGTTTGGATTGGTTCAAGTGAACCATATGCTCTGACAATCAACTGGGAGTGAAACGGTTTGCTCCGACAATCAGCTGGGCCCAACCACCCCGGTGTTGTGGTTAGCTCTGGCCCAGCTCCTGCCCCAAGGACTGTGGATGTGGGGGAGACATCCACATGCTGCAGGCCTGGTTTGCCCCCGGTGGAATCTGAAGATGAAGGCTCCTCTGACCAAGAAGACATGAGTGACAGGGAGGAGGAGAGTGTGGCAGACAGCTCAGAAGGAGATCAATTATTTAGCTCCTCCTTGGATTCAGAACAAGAGTTAATGATACAGCCACGCATGCGGAGAGCGATGCATAGGCAACAACAACTGAGAGATTATTATCAAAGAAAATGAAGCCACCTGTGGTTGGGTGGGGCTGTGGTGATTAGTGAGGCTGCTATAAATAGCAGCCTGTTGGTTTGGCCATTGTGGAGGATTATCTGATCGTTGTGTTTCATGACTGCTTTACTGACTTTGACCTTTTGGGTGCTGCTTTTTCCCTGCTTTGAAACTAAACCAGAGCAAAGTGTGTTTCACTTTGTGAAAGAAGAAGGACTGTGAATTGCCTCACAGCTGCAATCTAAGTATCACAGGACTGATAAGGGACTTGTATAAATTACCAGTTTGTTTGGAGATGAGTGCTCTTCGCTATACCAAAAGAGGGCTTAGTTTAAGTGAATTTTCATTATAAAGAACATTGTTTTGAATTTTCAAACGTGTGTGTGTCTGAAATTTGTACCTGTGAATTTTTGGGAGGATTCTACCAGACAGCCCGACAGAACACCCGTGCTTTACTGAATTATATCTTCTCAGCTGTTTTGCATGGCAGACCAGGTTGTTTCTCCCCAGCAGTAACGCGGAAGGTAAGATTTTGTAAAACTGTGCACACAAAGTACACACGAAACACCTAAAGCAGGTGATCACCGAACCAGTTGTTAAACCTGCAGGATCTCACCATTGTGTAAGAGCAATACTGTAAAGCAATAATTTGATATTTGTAATTTTGTTTTACTTTGTTTGCATTTTAAATTTTGGCTAGGAAAATATCTGATGTATATACTACTTTTCATTCAAGAGTACAAAGTCGTGCACACATATACTTTCTTTTCCAATATTTCCCCACATCAACAAACCTGTGAGGTAGATGGAACAGCAAGAATGTGACTGACCCACACTCACCCAGTAACTACTAGGAATATGCTACTAAGGGTATTCTTAAACTTAAATATTCTGTGTATCAGTCCAATGCCTTAGCGACTTTAAAAAAAATCCTCAAGTGAGATATTTTTCTTTCTGATAATTTGTGGTTAAAAACCATGAGCCTTCAGAACCCGTAGGCCATAAGGAAATGGATTACAAAAGGATAAGGAATTCTAGCTAATAGGTTGAAAGCAATGAAGATACTCTTGGCTTGATGCTTCATTTGATGATGGGGATATACCTTTTCCTGATCTCTCTTTTTAGCTTGACAAAGAGTAACTCATTGTGTCAAAGGGCGAGAATATTTGATTATCCCTCTTTTAAAGTGCAGGGTATTATAAGATTATAATTGATGTAACTAGTGAGAGCTGCCTGGACCATGTGTCTGATTTAATGAAAATATTCTAGTAGAAATTGCTCTGCTGGCTAATACACATTGAATTTACCCAGATGGAGTGACACCTTGCCTTGAATGGCATTCATACACTTAAATATCCAGTATGGCAGCTAACCCTTAGCCTTGGAAGCTAATCACATATTCTAATTACTGGTAACCATGGTTTCCCCTTCAAAATAATGACCTGGACTAAAGGAAGGAAAATGCCCTCTTTCCTTTCTGAAAATAGCCTCTATTTTTAGGTAGCATGTGTGTGTGCAGCTGGGATTAACCATAAGTGCAAAGCATAGTGTATTACGGCATAACCGTTGGCTATTAACACATCTTTAGCTGGTTCCTGTTTGTCCTTTTTCAGACAAGAAGACAAGAGCACCTTCCTTTTTTCTCCTTCCGATTTGTAAGAGAAGGTCATTTCCGAGGAATTTGGAGATGATTCATTACATCAACCCTTTGTTTATTTATTCACATGCTCCGGAAGCTCCTTTATGATTCTTGGGTAGCCCATGCTTCCATTTCTTCTTTTCATAATGTTTTCAGAAAGAAATGCTACTTATTGGTCAAGTAATGCCATTCATCCAGGCACCTGTTTCAGATGAACATCTTGGGAAGCCCCACATGTTGTTTTTAAGTAAATCCGAATGATTGGCCACTTCCTTCTATTCTCTTTAGATATTGTTGTGAAGCATCTGGCATTTTGTTTCATTGGTTCTTTGTGTTTCAAACCATTGGGACGTGGGATTGGAGAGATAAACATAAACACTGGATGGATTCAACATGGTATACAAGGTCGGTAGTGATGGTTTATGGTTGAGCATGACTTCAGCATTCAAGCCACTGCCTTGCATCTTCTCTGAACTCTCTTAAGCCATAACATGGTTGGCTTGTGCACAGCATGATGGGTAAACATAGCAATTGTGTTCTATGATGGTTTAGTGTGTTGTGCAGACTTTGTGATACAATATTTAGTATCTCCTCATGACCTGAACATTATTCTTGCAGAGCAAAATAAGTGTTCCCATAGAACTGTGTCTGACTAGCTAAGATTGGATATGCCACTTGTTCACTTCGTTGAGAAGATGGATATCTTCTACATCTCATCTTAGTCAACTGCTAAAATGAGCTCTGTAGTGGAACTAAAATTCCTGCCAAATGTAACAGCTGTATTATTCATTGATCTGTTCTTGTCTGAACAAATTCATTGGTCTAAATACAGATTCTGCAACGACTTCCATTCTGGTTTTTCTGCATACTGTATTGTGAGCCGCCCCGAGTCTACGGAGAGGGGCGGCATACAAATCTAATAAATAAAATAAATAAAAATAAAATAAAATACTCATTAATTGTGGACTGAAGCTAGGATGTTTCTACCATTGCTTCATCTCACATGAGCTTATCCACTATTTAAGATACATTCCTCTAGCTGTATTATAAAGCCTACTGTCAAGACAGGTTACATTGATGAGAGCAGTAAATAAGCCTTCCTTCCTTCACACGAGAGTCAGACTGACTCTTTCAATGCTTAGTTTCATTGCTGTTGTTAGAATTCAGATATAATTTTGCTCTCTTTTTTCAAATATCCTACTTGTTCATAGGGTATAACTAATGTGCTACTTTGCAGGGATGTTATTCACTTGCTTTCCCTACCAGTTCACAAATGTGAGCATGTGCACATATGCATTGTGTCTCATGCATGCACTTTGCTCTCATGAGTGGCTTGCACACATGCATGCAGTTTGAAAACATGCTTTGTGGCAGGAGAAGGAGAAGAAGAAGTTGTTTTTATATTCCCAGTTGCAATCTCAATTAATTATGTTCTACAGTTCCAGCAATTCAGACTCCAATACTATAGAAGGCTTCTTTTTGGGTCTCAATGATTTTTGGTTGTAAAGTTCAATGATACTTAAGTGCTTGGGAAATTATATCTAGAAAGAAAGGCATGTTCAGCCACAGCCAGGAAATTATAGGTTTTGGGTTTGATAGATTTTGTTAGCTTTTAAAATTTAAACAGTAAATTAGATAGCATCCAATTCTTTTATCCCATTTTTTGCTTTTATGCTGAACAGATCAGAATGTGCATCCATAAATGCTGTTTGGCTCTACCATCCAACATTCATATATTATAGACATATCTATATTCTAGCTTTTGCAGATGAATGTTGCATGATATAATGTAGAAAAGGATGTAATCCAGATGGTGGAAGATCTGCACAGAACATATGTTTCCCATCAACATTTAGCTTAATGTTTGTAAGGGTCTCTAGTTGATTATGTCATCACATAATTTTGGCATGTGATCTGAAGGGGCCTGAAAAATGCTACATATGCTGCTTAAACTATTCAAGAGAACATCAGGGGATATCAACATTATAAACCCAAAACATTTGCGGAAAATTTTCCTAAGTTTCTCTGTTTCAATTGCTCTAGGCTAAACTTAAACTATGGCTTTCTCAATCAACAGTGTGGAACTAAGCTATTGTTGGTTGCTATGCAATGGGACTGTATTATGATTCAAGTTATGTCATATTTTCTTTTAAAAACAAATATTGGAAATTCTCAATTAGAGTTTCAGAATACACATTTGATTATCAATACATGTAATATTTTGTAAAGCAGCAATAAACTTTAAATCAGATGCCAATAATAATAATAATAATAATAATAATAATAATAATAATAATTTAAAAAAAATCACTGGTCCAAAATTATAGATTCAATGAATTAATTATTTTGGAAGAGAGCTTTGTGAAATACATGATACTAATATTTTCATCAAATTTCTCCATAGGTCATGTAAGACTATCAGGTCATCATTATACATCTTTGAAGTTAGAAACCTTTAGTCTCACTATTACTTGCTTTATATTTTAAATAAAAAATCAACAATCCATGTAGCCCTGTTACCCAGATAGATACACTTCATGGACATTTAATTGTCCCACCAATCCCTATTCCCTCTTCAATTATCCAGAAAAATGGTTTTGCTAAGAATGGTTTTCCAAATTTACGATTGTCCAAATTTACCTAACATATCTGTTCAGATTACTTTCTTTCACCAATTCATGACTCATTCAAATCTGATGCCTAATCATTGTGTGCATGCACACTGCTCCATTTGTGTGAACAGCATGCATGTGTGCCTGCACCCATGCAAATACATAGATACATAGAATTATTTATTGGCCAAGTGTGATTGGACACACAAGGAATTTGTGCATATGCTCTCAGTGTACATAAAAGAAAAAGATAAATTTGTCAAGAATCATGTAGTGCAACACTCAATGATTGTCATAGGGATTCCCTTCATTTTTGCCGGCACTGCTTTGAATCCCAGCGAGAGGATCCTTAGGGGAATCCCCGTGCTTCGGCTGACAATGGAAGTCTGGAGGCGGGGCATTCCAGCGGCGGTGGCTCAGGTTCGTAAGGTGAAAATAGTTCGGAAGAAGAGGCAAAAAAATCTTAAGTATCACAAAAAGTTCGTATGAAGAGGGGTTCATAATAAAAGGTACCACTGTATTTTGAGTTTGTTGTGTTTAGGCAGCTGGGCCAGTTTTGAAGAGTTCACAGCCTGCTAGTGAGCTATGGCCATGGGATTGGGGACCCCTGATTTAAAGTAGTAGCTCTCCAGTGTCTAAATTGATAATGCTGTATTCACCTGAAATATTTATATGCCCAGTTGTCCTTTGTGTCTATAGATAGCAAGAAGATACACTGTAGAAAGGGTGTAATCCAAACTGGAAATCATTTCGTTAAGCCCCCCAAATATAAAAATGTAGACTATCCTGTCTCTCATTGTGTCTAAAATTAAAGTTTCTCAGGATTCCATTAAGTTAATTACCAGAATACTTTCTAGTCTATAAAATGCAGTGTTCATGTTTCATCACATCTCAGAATTAATTGCTGATATGCAAAATTAATTTTGTTAAAAGGATTGTTGCCTCTGGAAATATAATTTTCATCTGATGGTATACAATATATGGTGAAAGTGAGTTAAACACATTTGGTTTATTATGGAATGGTGCCAGACAGGCATATTAAGTAAATATGAAAGTAAAATGTACATATATAAACAAACACATAAGATTAATTGATACAATGGCGGAATTTTAACAAGAGACAGTAGTTTTCCCTCATTTTTCAAGAGTTGCATACATTTTTTAAAAGAAATAACTTTCAAACATAAATAAAAGATTGTGCATATTGCAGACTGAATCCACCCATGTGCAGATTAAGGAGAGCAACTACAAACCACTCAACTTTATACTGTACTGTATAATAACATCTATGGAAAGAAATTATTCATTTTGAAAGTCAGCACCATCTCAAGAGGGACTGATGGAGCAGGAAGTTAGTCTGAGTAACTGAAACAATGGGTTCGCTTTGATAACATGCTGACATAATTTCTGACTTCCCATATATGTTTATTTCACCGTATGAAACATGTGCTTTCTATTCATATCGAACTAATTTATATAAGACTTGCATTGCTCATGATGGCAGATTGCAAAACATTTGTGCTGACTTGGGTCACATAGGAAAGTTAAAAGAATGGAACAACTTTTCTATGATCTTAGCTATGAATGAAGTGAAATCTGGAAATGTATGGTTCCATTTTCATTTACTCTCATAAATATTAAATTCAAAAACAGCTAGAACTGTCCCAGATTATTTTGTCTTGGTAGGAAATGACTACAGATACATAGTTCCTCATTATTATTGTTTTGAAACAAGTAAGCGAATACACTTAATTGTTAGCATAACTTCTCATGTTCTGTTGGATTTGATCCAAAATGCTCACACAGGAATAAAACATGCCAAGAAGGGTATTACTGAAATGGCTTTTTCTTGCTGAAGATAAAGCTTCCAATTAAGAAAAATGTAATATTTTCTATGTCCCCATGTATTCGTAACCATCTCATGTATTCATAACCATGTTTATACATTTTATGCATTCACAATCATGTTTATACTTTTTCTGTCATTTTAGATATGCTTGACAAAATAAATAAATAAAAATAAATAAATTAAGATGTAGTTGCCTCAAAGTTCTATATATTTTCTTAAGGTAATATGTAAAATATGTAAAAAAAACCACAGCTTGCCAGGATAAAGAAATAAATAAAGGCATATATATATGCCAGTAAGTAGTAGTAGTAGTAGTAGTAGTAGTAGTAGTAGTAGTAGTAGTAGTAGCAGTAGTTATATGTGTGTGTATAAACACACTACTACTACTACTACTACTACTACTACTACTACTACTACGACTATCCATTTAAAACAATAACTTACATAAACACATCAAGCAAAATTTTCTCCTTCCAATGTAGGAGCTTTCCTTTAATTGTGTTCCTACTTTTTATATGCAATTTAAGAATGGAATATCTATTTCCCAGGCCCAGTTGGTAAATAATATATATTTTTTCTATGAAACAATCTACGAAAACACACATATACATATACATACACACACATACATGTCACATGTTTTTTGCTGAATTTGAAAATTAAGGGAGACTAGGATAGATCTATTTCAGCCTTGTTCTTGCCTCATCAGTTAGCCATAACCTCTCACTGGGATTTGAACTTGCAGCCTTTGCCTTGTAAGGCAGAGAATTAACCCTCTAGGCTTCAGTATTTAATCCCTTCAGCTTTGTCCAGGGAAGGGTTATATTTGACAGAAAACACACACACACACATATATATGATACAGTTTGTCAGCTATGAATAAATTAACTGCCTTGGAAATAGCCTTGGGTTGGGCCGAGAGGCAAAAAGGAAGCTGTGATGCTTCTTCAATATACCAGGGTGATTTGACACAAAAAACCAACTCTGTACCCTTCCCTGATACAGAGCTGAAGGGATTGGATACTGTAGCCTAGAGGTTAATTCTCTGCCTTACAAGGCAAAGGCTGCAAATTCAAGTCCCAGTGAGGGTATGGCTAGCTGATGAGGCCAGAACAAGGCCGAAATAGATCTATCCTAGTCTCCCTTAATTTTCAAATTCAGCAAAAAAACATGTGACATGTGACAGTTCTGAAGAACTGGTAGTGGAAATTTTGAGTAGTTCAGAGAACTGGTAAATACCACCTCTGGCTGGCCCCTTCCCCATCTATTCTTCACCTCCAGAGTCCTAGTTGATCAGGAGGAAATGGGGATTTTGCAGTAACCTTCTCCTGGAGTGGGAAGAGAATGGAGATTTTACAGTATCCTTCCCCTGCCATGTCTACCAAGCTACACCCACCAAGCCAAACCATGCCCATCAAGCCATGCCCACAAAACCAGTAGTAACAAATTTTGAATCCCACCACTGGTTACTACCCTAGCTTCACACATGTCATGCATTATGAACAAAAGGATATTTAATGATCAATTCATTCACTGTTTTAGAAATTGATTTTTCAATTTTTGATTCTCCCTCAATTTTCCTGCCAAATATGAAAGAACTGGAATAAGAACAAGGTTGCAGGACCCAGATCTCTGCTAAGCAGGCTTATTCTATTCTAAAAGTACAAAAACAAAAATAAAATAAATTAAAGAGACTTTGTAAAAGTGTTTCTGGAACTGTTAATGCAGCAGCTACAATCCTCTATTTATAGTGACATTAAAGTTCCAATTCTTGTATCTCTTTCTGCCAATGACAAAAGCCATTATATATATAAAAAATGCTGAGATGTAGAAGAAAGACATAGCTGTTTATAAGGATCAATTCCAACCCTGCCTTTTTCAATTTTGCTTTCCCTTAAATGTGACACAACATCAGGGAAGGATTTTTATTAATTTCATTTCATTTATTTATCAAATATATTGGCTGCCCATTTTACGATAGGGTAACATTTTCCTGGGTAACATTAGCAAAATGTTACAATAGGGTAACATTTTGCTGGGTTATGACTACTAAATCTCATTGGTTATCAATGTCCAAAGATACTTCACCAGAAGAGCCCTTCACTCCTCCACTCGAAATAGAATACCCTATGAGACTAGACTTTCAATCCTGGGCCTAGAAAGTTTAGAACTAAGACGCCTTAAACAAGATCTAAGTATTGCCCACAAGATCATATGCTGCAACGTCCTGCCTGTCGGCGACTACTTCAGCTTCAACCACAACACAAGAGCACACAACAGATTTAAACTTAATATTAACCGCTCCAAACTTGACTGTAAAAAATATGACTTCATTAACCGAGTTGTCGAAGCGTGGAATTCATTACCAGACTCCATAGTGTCATCTCCAAACCCCCAACACTTTACCCTTAGATTATCTACAGTTGACCTATCCAGATTCCTAAGAGGTCAGTAAGGGGCGAGTACAAGTGCACTAGAGTGCCTTCCATCCCCTGTCCTATTGCTCTCCTATATCTCCTATACCTTTCTTCTATTCCTATTCTATTACTATATCTTCTTTTCTATTATTTCTTAGATATATTTTACTATAAGTATCTCCTCTATAACCTTCATCATGTATTTTACTATGTGTATATAGATATATACCCACTAAACCCTCATTGTGTATTGGACAAAATAAATTTATTTAGCATATGGCATGTGTTAGCCGGGGATCACTGAGTTGGCTGCCTGCCTCTGTGAAATGATTTTTTATGGGTGGTGTTATCTTTACCTGCAGGATGCGTGAATGCCAGGAGGCAATCGGGGAGGCTCCTTTATTGTCTCTCTATGGTTTATTCACTCATGGGAATTGAGACGCCGAGCTGCCAGCCTCGGTGGTTAGGAGCCCAGCATCTTACCACGTGAGCCACCGGCAGTGAAGGGCTGCAAAAACTTTTACTACCACACCGTGAGCATGGCTTATTGTATGGGCATGGCTTGATGGTCATGTGACAGGTAGGAGTGGCTTGCAGGCCATGTGACCAGGTGGGAGTAGCTTGACAATCATGTGACTGGGAGGTGTCTTAAAGGTCATATGACAGGGTGGGAGTGGCTTACCGACCAAGATAAATTTTCAAATAGGTGCTTGGACTCTTTTTCAGTTGATTAAGTTTGAATAGCCACAAAAAGGACAAATGATTGACAGCATTATTTGTTGAGGAGCACAATAACATTTTAAGGTTTTGTAGTGAACCTACAAGGTTTGGTATGATTAGAGATTAGGCAAGTAGTTCAATTTTCTTTAATTGCTATAAAAGTTCAGTTCTAGATAATGATTAAAGTGTTTATGGGTAAAAACATACTAGAATCATAGATCATAGAATCATAGAGTTGGAAGGGACCTCCAGGGTCATCGGGTCCAACCCCCTGCTCAATGCAGGATTCATTAAACCATCCCAGAAAGATGACTGTCCAGTCTCTGTTTGAAGACCTCCAGTTTAATTATTTCCTATTTTATTTCCTATTTCCTACTATTTAATTATTTCCCATTTAAAAGTAATTAAGGATCATACTAAGGTACTAGAGAAGGAAGCACAATAAAAAAACTATTAAGTATTAAATAAATAGTGCATAAAGTTACTACCTCCACTGCCCCCCCCCCCCCCCCCCCAAATAATCCTATTAGAAAAAGAAACTCTGAAGTTGAGCCATTGCCATATTCAGTTTGATATATATTCTTGGTCTATGTTTTTCATTTTCTTGGCCCATATTCAGTTTGAGCCATTGCCATATAAAGTTTGATATAAATTCTTGGCCCATTGTGGAAACTGCAGAAATTATCTCTCAACTTTTTTCTGGAGAACTGAGGTTGTCAAAGAATGTGATTTTTTTTGGTGGGAAGGTCAGGTGTTAGATGCATTACAGAGAATTAAAGAACTTCATTGATAATAATGGGAAACAATCTGGTTAGACTATTTAGCTAATTATTCTCCACAAAGTCTGGGATTATTAAATGTTATAATTAATGTTTATCCTCGTTTATTTAACCAGACATAATTAAAGAAAACGTGGGATGAATTGCTCCTGAAAAGTCTCTCTTATTCTAATGGAATTTTCACACTGTAATTGTCAGGTAAGGCATTTTTGCAAACAATTTTATAAGCCTGGTCTCCTTTTTAAATTTTACAAGGCAATATATACTTATATATATTTATTTATTTTATTTTATTCATTTTTATTTATTGTTAGAGTTGAAAGGGACAATGAAGGCCAACAAGTTCAACCCCCTGCCCAAGCAGGAACCCTATAGCACACCAGTCAAGTGGCAGTTCAATCTTCTCTTAAAAATGTCCAGAGTGTTGGAGTTGTCTGCTGGCAGGTTGTTCCATTGGTTGATCGCTCTCACCATCAGGAAGTTCCTCCTTATCTCCATGTTGAATCTCTCCTTGGTCAGCTTCCAGCCATTGTTCCTCGTCCGGCCCTCTGGTGCCCTGGAGAATAAAGTGATCCCCTCCTCTCTGTGACATCCCCTCGTATACTTGTAGACTGCTATCATGTCTGCTCTGGCCCTCCTTTTCTCTAGGCTATCCATGCCCAGTTCCCGCAGTCTCTCTTAATAAGTCTTGGTTTCCAGTCCCTTAATCCAGTGATTTTCAACCTTTTTTGAGCCGCGGCACATTTTTTACATTTACAAAATCCTGGGGCACACCACCAACCAAAATGACACAAATCTAATAAATAAATAAATAAATACATACATACATACATACATACATACATACATAAATAACCCCCTCATATATACAATCCCATGTAACATCCCCTTATAAATACTGTCAATCATCAATCATCCCTCCTGAAAATTATACCACTGTCTCATTTCTGGGTACTTCTCCTGTCTTTCCCCCGGGTTTAGGACATTTAGCCTCCGCCAGTTGAATGAAGCTCTTTCCTCCGCAGCAGCTGATCGGCCGCTGCCTTCACTCCCTCGCCCAAAGGCCCCTAGATCTTGGTCCCAGCCCTTTGGCCACAAAAATCCAAATTCAGCCACAGCCTTTTGGCCACATGGGACACTTCGCCACCATCCAATCAGAACGGTTGTTACAAAATGCTACTTTTGGAAGGAAAGAATGGGACAGTTTGCTCTTTCATACACAAACACACACATTGAATGATAGAGAGGGAAGGGACCTTGGTGGCCATCTAGTCTGACCCCCTTCTCATTCAGGAGACTTACAGAATGATAGAGAGGGAAGGGACCTTGGTGGCCATCTAGTCTGACCTGACCCAAATTCTCATTCAGGAGACTTACAGAATGATAGAGAGGAAAGGGAACTCAGTGGCCATCTAGTCTGACCCACTTTCTCATTCAGGAGACTCACAGAATGATAGAGAGGGAAGGGACCTCGGTGGCCATCTAGTCTGATCTGACCTCCCTTCTCATTCAGGAGTCTTACAGAATGATAGAGAGGGAAGGGACCTTGGTAGCCATCTAGTCTGACCCACTTTTGCTGCTCGTAGAGGGGTGGCGCTGATGCCACTCCCCCCCCCCCCAGGAAAGAGGTGCAGGAAAGCAGCGTGTTTAAAAGGCGCGCTGCTTTCATGGAAAGCAAACCCGGCTTTCCTGGCCGGTACAGGGCTTTCCCGCCGCTCCCCCCTGAAAACACAACGGAGGATGACAAGCAGGATGAAGCAGGGTGGAGCAACATGAGGCTCAAGCAGGCAGCTTCCACGCGTTTCTTTCGGCGGAAGAGGAGGAGAGGGAGCGGATCGGGCGGGCGGGGGCAGCGCCTTCTACTGCCGGCACCTCCCCACCCCTGCCCCCCCATGGGCTGGCAGGGGGATGGGGACTGTGCGCCCATGGTAAAGGGCGCGCGGGGGGGTATTTTGGGGTGGGTGGGCGCTCACGCGCGCAGCCTACGGGGAACAGTGGTGCCAATAGCGACGGCGGCAGGCAATAGCCTCAGCCCTGGAGCTCCCACTTGCAGGAGCCGCCTCGCGGCACACCTGACCGTATCTCGCAGCACACTAGTGTGCCGCGGCACACCGGTTGAAAAACACTGCCTTAATCATCTTGGTTGCTCTTTTTTGCACCTTCTTCAGAGTTTCAATGTCTCTTTTGAAGTGTTGTGACCAGAACTGAATACAGTACTCCAGGTGTGGTCGGACCAGGGCGAAGTAGAGTGGTATTAAGACTTCCCTGGTCTTGGAGTGTATTCCCCTGTTGATGCAGCTTAGGATTGTGTTGGCTTTTTTAGCTGCTGCTGCACATTGTTGGCTCATGTTTAGTTGATTATCCACCAAGGCTCCGAGGTCTCTTTCACAGTCGCTACTGCTAAGAGGGGTTTCGCCCAGGTTGTATGTGTGTCCAGGGTTTTTTCTGCCTAGGTGAAGGACTTTGCTCTTGTCGATGTTAAACATCATTTTGTTGGTATGGGCCCACTGTGTTAGTCTGTCTAGGTCTTTCTGTAATTTTAGCCTGTCTTCTAGGGTATTGGCTACCCCCGCCAGCTTGGTGTCATCTGCGAATTTGATTAGTTGCCCTTCTATTCCCTCATCCAAGTCATTGATGAAAATGTTGAAGAGCACAGGGCCCAGGACAGAACCCTGTGGTACCCCACTGCCTACGTTCTTCCATGTGGATTTGGAACCATTGAGAACAACTCGTTGGGTGCGGTTATATAACTTCATAGTGATATATAAGTCCATTACAGCCCTCTCTAAGCAGCATGTTACCCCCAACAATCTGGGTTATCATTTTACCGACTTTGGAAGGCTGGAAGGCTGAGTCAACCTTCAGCCTAATAAGGTTCGAACTGCCAAACTGCTGGTAGTCAGCAGAATTAGCCTGCAGTACTGCATTCTAACCACTGCACCACCACAGCTCTGATAAATTTCATTAACTTAAATGAAATTATGATCAGAAAGTATTTTCAGAGTAACATGCTATTTGAAGGACCACCTCTCCCTTATTACATCTGCCCAGCCCACCAGAAATGGAAGGTAGGGGAAGGTATGGGTGTCAACAGACTCACACTCAACCCGAATAAGACGGAATGGCTGTGGGTTTTGCCTTCCAAGGACAATTCCATCTGTCCTTCCATTACCCTTGGGGGGGAATTATTGACCCCCTCGGAGAGGGTCCGCAACTTGGGCGTCCTCCTCGATCCACAGCTCACATTAGAGAACCACCTTTCAGCTGTGGCGAGGGGGGCGTTTGCCAAGGTTCGCCTGGTGCACCAGTTGCGGCCCTATCTGGATCGGGACTCACTGCTCACAGTCACTCATGCCCTCATCACCTCGAGGTTCGACTACTGTAATGCTCTCTACATGGGTCTACCTTTGAAAAGTGTTCGGAAACTCCAGATCGTGCAGAATGCAGCTGCGAGAGCAGTCATGGGCTTACCTAGGTATGCCCATGTTTCACCAACACTCCGCAGACTGCATTGGTTGCCGATCAATTTCCGGTCACAATTCAAAGTGTTGGTTATGACCTTTAAAGCCCTTCATGGCATTGGACCAGAATATCTCCGAGACCGCCTTCTGCCGCACGAATCCCAGTGACCGATTAGGCCCCACAGAGTGGGCCTTCTCCGGGTCCCGTCAACTAAACAATGTTGGTTGGCGGGCCCCAGGGGAAGAGCCTTCTCTGTGGTGGCCCCGGCCCTCTGGAACCAACTCCCCCCAGAGATTAGAACTGCCCCTACTCTCCTTGCCTTTCGTAAGCTCCTTAAAACCCCCCTTTGTCGTCAGGCATGGGGGAACTGAGACATCTCCCCCGGGCATATACAATTTATGAATGGTATGTTTGTATGTATGTTTGTTTAATAAAATGGGTTTTTTAAATTTTTTAAACTATAATTTAGATTTGTTGTGAATTGTTTCATTTTGTTGTGAGCCGCCCCGAGTCTGCGGGGAGGGGCGGCCTACAAATCTAAAAAATAAATAAATAAATAAATAAATAAATGAATGAATAAAAAATTTTTATTAGGGATCTGGTGAAACCATGAAAAAGGGCTTTCAGTGGTACCCTCCTTTATAAGGAACATCATTCCCCCTTGGATAGGATTCCACACACCCTGTTGCTTTTCCAAAAAGGCCCTAAAAATGTGGGGTTTGTCATTTTGTAATGTTGTAAGCTCCCCAAGGTCACCTATGTGTGATCTGAACAGTTATATAAATTTGTTAAATAAAATAAAATTATAAGTAAAATAAAAATCCAAAGCTACATTATATGAGAGCATGAGAATATGAGACTAGAAACCCATATTTTTGATAACAGGTAAGTTTTTGAAAGGACTCCTCTGAGCAATTACTCAATAAATAAATATCCCTAATCTAATTTTTTACTTTTTGGGTTTTTTAAATCAGAACCTATGTTTGGTTGCAGAAAATTAATAAAAAATCAAAGCTGAAATCTTGGCCTTATGCCTTAAAAGGAAAAAGATAAGAAATAAACAAAACACCTTCATAATTATGATCTCTTATAATAGTTCTCATTTGTTCTGAGTTAGTGGTTTTGGTAATTCAAGTAAACTTATTACCCACATTACTTTATTTATTTTCTTAAATAGCTGAACATATTATCTTTGTCACTTTCCCTCTCAGTAATTAATGCTATTACATTTTTTCACTATTACAGTGGTACCTCTACTTACGAACTTAATTCATTTCGTGACCAGGTTCTTAAGTAGAAAAGTTTGGAAGAAGAAGCAATTTTTCCCATAGGAATCAATGTAAAAGCAAATAATGCATGTGATTGGGGAAACCACAGGGGAGGTGAAGGCCCTGTTTCCTCCCAGGAGATTCCTGGAGAGGCCCCACGGAGGCTTCTCCCTGCCTTTTCGAGTCCTGTTTCCTCCCAGGAGATTCCTAGAGAGGCCCCACAGAGGCTTCTCCCCACCTTTTCCGGTCCTGTTTCCTCCCAGGAGATTCCTAGAGAGGCCCCACGGAGGCTTCTCCCTGCCTTTTCCAGTCCTGTTTCCTCCCAGGAGATTCCTAGAGAGGCCCCACAGAGACTTCTCCCCACCTTTTCCGGCCCTGTTTCCTCCCAGGAGATTCCTAGAGAGACCCCACGGAGGCTTTTACCTGCCTTTTCTGGTTACTGTTTTGGAAGCTCGGGTTTTTAAGTAGAAAATGGTTCTTGAGAAGAGGCAAAAATATCTTGAACACCCGGTTCTTATCTAGAAAATTTCGTAAGTAGAGGCGTTCTTAGGTAGGGGTACCACTGTATAATTATTCAACTTACAGCCCTTTTCTACTTCTGATAGTAAGTTCACTTTTATAAAACCTTTCAATTTATATTAAGAATATATAATGATTTAGATTACTTTCCAAAAATGTAAATGCTGTATTTTATGTTTCTGATTTAATGAGAACTCAAGCAATTTGTAGGTAAAGATGTTTCTTTTAAAAATAATTTTTGTAACTTTTTATACAATAATACTAGTATGATATCCATTTTTTGGAGATTTAACTCATTTGAAGATTTTTTCCCCCTGTCAAAACTCTGCACTGAGCTACATTTAGCTGCACAATAAAGTTATTTAAATCGCATGACGCTAATTCAAACATCAATGTTTTCCAATTTATTTAGATTTTTTAAAAAAAATCTATAAAAGAGCTGAGAGTGGTTTTGTTTTCATTTTTAGAAGCATAACACCTTTTGTTCTGAATAACTCGAAACTGCTTATTTTCAGCCAGACTTGTCAAAAACAGAGACAAAAGTTTGTTCTGTGAAAGATCCAATTATACAAGCCTTCTTCAGAGACATCCACAGGATTGGGAATAGGGGTGGAGTTACAAGCTAACCCTAACCCTAGCCCTAACCCTAACCTTTTCTTTCTTTCTTTGGTCAAAATCATCAAAGTAGCATTACATATGTCTTATTGCAGTGAAAGGCTGCAAAAATTTTCACTACCACACTGTGGGCATGGTTAATTTTGTGGGTGTGGCTTGCTGGCCATGTGACCAGATGGGAGTGACTTGATGATCAAGCGACCAGGAGGTGGCTTAAAGGTCATGTGACTGGCTTAAAGGTGACCAACCTGACGTCACTCACGTCAAGGGTTTGGGTTAGGGTTAGGGTGCTTGGCCTCTCCTTGCCTCAAAGAGAAACAATTTCTCTAACTACCTGTATTTACTATTACTGAACATCCAAAATATATTCTTTAATTCTATGTATATATGCCATATGTGTACATACATATTACAAACAGACACACAAAAATATACATTATCTATTATATAAACTGTATGTGTATGTATGCACAGCTCTTCTAAAATTATACACATTTAACCTCATTTACTGTGATAGGAAAAACACACCCAGAAACCAGAAGGGGGGAAAAAGAAAAAAAATGCAAACTTTTTCTACCGGTTCTACATACCTGACCAAAATCTTTCTACTGGTTCTATGTACCTGACCATACCCGTAGGAGCCCATCACTGTCTCATTGGTATATAAATGCAACATCATGCCACACCTAACATAGAGATGAACTTTGTTTTGTAACAATACAAAGCAGCTTTCATCACTTGCTTCCTTTGACTCTCTCTGAAGATGTTTTATGATTGCAGAAAGATCTACAGTCAGTAAAAGCAATGTGCACCTAAAGAATCTGAGGACCCACAAGAGCCCAAAGTCCTCCAGTTTCCCAGATGTGTTCTTTTCCTCAAAATTAGTTAGACGTTCAAAATGGGAAGGAAAATGTTTTAAGCCAACCAAAGATCAAAGAGGGGAAAGCGTGTTCCTATAGGTCCTGTCCATTTTGATCAAACCTGAAGGACATGAGAAAGAAACCTTTCTCTAAGTGCCCATGAAATTGCCCTATTGCAGCAATTCAAATTGATATGGAAATGACATAAAACTATACAGAAATGTGCAACAAAGAGCAAAGGGGAGGCAATTATACTTACTGCCAGGGGTGGGTTCTAACTTACCTCACCGCCAGTTTCTTCCTTCCACGCCGCGTGGCTGCATGTGAATTGTGCACGTATTGTGCACTGTGTGTTGAAAACATGGCTTCTGTGCATGTACAGAAACAATAATCCCCAACATGGCTCCTGTGTATGCCCCAAAAATAGCCCCCCAAAAAAGAAAAAAATGGCGGCAGCCATAGACTGACACCAATGGGACCGGCTCTGTGACACACCACCGATTTACTAATAGTTTATTTATTTATTTATTTATTTATTCATTCATTCATTCATTCATTCATTCATTCATTCATTCATTCATTCATTCATTGGATTTGTATGCCGCCCCTCTCCGTAGACCCGGGGCGGCTAACAACAGTAACAAAAAACAGCATGTAAATCCAATACTAAAACGACTAAAAACCCTTATTGTAAAACCAAACATCCATACATACAAACATACCATACATGAATTGTAAAGGCCCAGGGGAAAAGAATATCTCAGTTCCCCCATGCCTAACGGCAGAGGTGGGTTTTAAGGAGCTTACGAAAGGCAAGGAGGGTGTGGGCAATTCTAATCTCCAGGGGGAGTTGGTTCCAGAGGGCTGGGGCTGCCACAGAGAAGGCTTTTCCCCTGGGCCCCGCAAATGACATTGTTTTGTTGACAGGACCCGGAGGAGGCCCACTCTGTGGGACCTAACCGGTCGCTGGGATTCGTATGGCAGAAGGCGGTCTCATAGATACCCTGGTCCGGTGCCATGAAGGGCTTTATAGGTGATGACCAACACTTTGAATTGTGATCGGAAACTGATCGGCAACCAATGCAGACTGCGGAGTGTTGGTGTTACATGGGCATTTTTGGGAAAGCCCATGATTGCTCTCGCAGCTGCATTCTGCACGATCTGAAGTTTCCGAACACTTTTCAAAGGTAGCCCCATGTAGAGAGCATTACAGTAGTCGAGCCTCGAGGTGATGAGGGCATGAGTGACTGTGAGCAGTGATCCCCGGTCCAAATAGGGCCGCAACTGGTGCACCAGGCGAACCTGGGCAAACGCCCCCCTCACCACAGCTGAAAGATGTTTCTCTAATGTGAGCTGTGGATCGAGGAGGACGCCCAAGTTGCAGACCCTCTCCGAGGGGGTCAATAATTCCCCCCCCAGGGAGATAGATGGACAGATGGAATTGTCCTTGGGAGGCAAAACCCACAGCCACTCCGTCTTATCAGGGTTGAGTTTGAGTCTGTTGACACCCATCCAGATACCAACAGCCTCCAGGCACTGGCACATCACTTCCATATAGTTCTATAGAACTGATTAGAACTGGTAGAAACCCACCTCTGCTTTCTGCTATCAAAGAGTTGAGTTTGCTTAGATATTTTGGGATGTTATGGTGCTAGCATTCCACCCATGTGGATAAAATCAGCTATTCAAAATGTACTGACAACCAGTCTGTCATCTAAACCAGGTCACAGTGTAGAAAAAGGCGTTACTCAAACCTGAATATCAAAATGAAAATTAAGTATCACAAAACCTGGGTGAATGTTATATTTTTATAGTTCTTCGTAACAGCTCAAAGTGCAATTAATTCAGTGAAATTAAAATTTCCCTGATGGAACAATCTTACTAATGTACAGCTTAGGTACAGCAGTATCTGTTTCGCATACTGTCCATTTTTGCATCTAATCCAAGTCGTTACATTAAAAATTATCCTGCTCAAAAAGCTTGAGGTTACAAGGATTCATTAAACAATGAATGAAGTTTGTAGGAAACATTTGTTGAAAGAGTGAACTTCAGGAAATGAATTATGTGAATAATTTGACAATGTAAAAAAAAGAGTTTTATTTATTTTTAATCCTTTCACAAATATAAGTTCATGTTTCTCAAAGCTGTTAACCAGTATGTCGCTCCATAAAAATATAACTAGAATGATGGTAATGGCTGTTGTCAGCGAAGTGTGAAATAAACTGGAGGGGAGAGGAGGGAGTGGGTGTAATAAAAATTGGGCTTGAGAAGGACTTAACCTAATACATAAAGGAAAGTACTAGTAGCTCATTGACTTATCATCAATAGAAGTTCAGCCCCAATTGATTAATCAGATAAACTATGATAATAAAATGGAAACAAATCAGAACTGAGCATAATTCTCTAAAAAGTGGTGGGGAGGTCGGAATCAAAACTCCAAATACAAACTGAATAAACAAATTATCACAGATAATCCCCACTCAGTCAAGGACCTCGGAGTACTAATAACTCAAGACTTAAGTGCCAAAGTCCATTGCAACAACATCGCCAAGAAGGCTTTAAGAGTTGTTAATCTAATCCTACGTAGCTTCTGCTCTGGCAATCTCACACTATATACCAGAGCTTATAAAACTTTCGCCAGACCCACCCTAGAATATAGCTCATCTCTTTGGAACCCATACCACATTTCTGACATTAATACCCTCGAAAATGTCCAGAGATACTTCACCAGAAGAGCTCTTCACTCCTCTACCCGTAACAGAACACCCTACGAAACTAGACTTACAATCCTGGGTCTAGAAAGCTTAGAACTAAGTCACCTCAAACATGATCTAAGTATTGCCCACAAGATCATATGCTGCAACATCCTGCCTGTCAAAGACTACTTCAGCTTCAACCTCAACAACACAAGAGCCCACAATAGATACAAGCTTAATATTAACCGCTCCGAACTTGACTGTAAAAAATACGACTTTAGTAATCGAGTTGTTGAAGTGTGGAATTCACTACCGGACTCTGTAGTATCATCCCCTAACCCCCAACACTTTACCCTTAGACTATCCACAGTTGACCTCTCCAAGTTCCTAAGAGGTCAGTAAGAGGCATACATAAGTGCACCAGAGTGTCTACCATCCCCTGTCCTATTCTCTCTCCTATATCTCCTATATCTTCTCTTCTATCCCTATATCTTTTCCTGCTATTCTTTCATAGTTATATTTTACTCCTTTATTTTATGCTCTATTCCCCCTTTAATACATTCTACCTGATTATATCCTCTATAACCCTCATTGTGTATTATTGTGTATTGGACAAAACAAATAAATAAAATAAATAAAATGTTGTAAACTGCCAGGAGTCACTGAGTGTGAGTAAGTAAATAAGTGAGTGAGCGAGCAAGCAAGCAAGCAAGCAAGCAAGCAAACAACAAAGATTGATCTATTTCAGGGCTGTCAAAACCACAGCCTGCAGACTGGATATGTCACATGCCGGCCATGCCACAATGCCCGGTTTTGCAAAGGAGAAATAAGTCACGATACATCACGTGAGGCTGCCACGATGATGTGAGTTTGACACCCCTGATTTATTTAATCAAGGTTTCCTGATTCATTGACTTTCCAGAAAGACATTGATGAAGATGGTCTAAAGTGGCCAAGACTCGCCCAAAATCCAGGGTCCAATTCTGCCATGACATCACGTGACATATTGCAATGTTTTTTACCTTTATGGAGCTGGGGGTGGTGGTGGTGGTTTATGGGTGATGTATCTGGCCTGTGGGCTGTCAGTTTGACACCCCTGCTGTAGAGGGATCAAATGGCTTTGGGGAAAAGGTTCTGAAGTTGGGATGCCTTCACATGACAATGGGGCATATACAGGGGTGGGCTACTGCCCGGATGGGGGGAATGCTGTGGGGTAGCGAAAATGGAGCTCCACCCCAATGCACCCAATTGTCACAGAAAGATGTTGAAAGAAAATGCAGGGCGTCCTGCATAAACCATGCCCACAGTGTGGTGGTAAATATTTTGGTAGCCCTGCACCGAGCATACAATGTAAAATAGGAATGACATAGAATCATTATTGGAAAAAACATACAGCTGGAGAATCAATTGCCCCATTTCATATCAAACCATTTCTTGTGTTCCTAAGATACCAGGTGGTATAACAAAAGCATTTTCATTAAAAAAAAAAGAAATCTATTCAAAGCCTAGCAGAATGCCATAATCACCTCTTCCTCCCAAAATAACAGTATAGTGCATTTGTGCAATACTTTCACCAAAGAAACCCTGATAAAATCCCCAAATCTCTCATGTTAGCAATCAGAAGAATTTAATTAGAAGATGTGCTATTATGATGGGAATTACAAACAAGATTCCTTTCACAGTCTCCAATTAGGGCCTTTGTAACTTTATTTCTTTCCAAGGAAACAGATTTGGCTGTATAAGCCAATTTTTTTTAAAAAAAAAAATCACTTTTTTTCCTGTCCCAATGGGCTCATTGTGGGAATAAAACCAGGGGTGGGGTGAGAGAAATAGAACCAGGCCAGCCTTTATTATCAAAGTTAAAGGATGTTTCTGTTCAGAAAAATCCATTTGGAAGACTTGCTGTCACCATGTAAAGTTTATATCTACTTCCTATTCACTATGTTGCCTCTCCAGCTCTGCAGCAGGCAAAAAGGTTACGAAAACAGAGGATTCTCTCACTCCCCCTCGGCCCAATTTCCAGAATTATGTCAGCAATTACCTCAAAGCAAATACGTCTTTAGTCAGTTTTTGTTGCTTTTCCAAGAGCTCCTTCACGTCTAGTGGAAGAATCGAAACTTTGTTGGAACGCTGTCAGATGCTGACCTTGTTATTCCTGGCTTAAAGCAGAACTTTCAGTTGATATATTTCAAGCCAAGACTATTACCATTAGAGTTACAGAAGATGCTTTTCTTTGGAAAAAGAAAACAAAATTTCCCAAATGGAACCATGGAGTTAAAAAAGAAGAAAATAGAAGGGAAGCTTTGCTTTATTTTTAAGTGGAAGCAGACAGCGAATCAGGAATAGATCATTATCTGGCTGGCAGTGAAAACATCAGGCCCACTGAAATACAAGATGGGATGTGGGTGAAAAATTATCACAGCTGCCTGGTTGGTGAGGTAGGCTGGAGACAGACTAAATAGAGAATGTTTGTCAACCACTTGAAGTTTCTAGACAAAAGGATTGTTTTTTCATTGCCTGCCTAAATTATTTTATTATTGTTTTTTCATTGCCTGCCGCACGAATCCCAGCGACCGATTAGGTCCCTTCTCCGGGTCCCGTCAACTAAACAATGTCGGTTGGCGGGCCCCAGGGGAAGAGCCTTCTCTGTGGTGGCCCCGACTCTCTGGAACCAACTCCCCCCAGAGATTAGAACTGCCCCTACTC
This sequence comes from Erythrolamprus reginae, assembly GCF_031021105.1. Lineage (NCBI taxonomy): Eukaryota > Metazoa > Chordata > Lepidosauria > Squamata > Dipsadidae > Erythrolamprus > Erythrolamprus reginae. The sequence goes on along the minus strand of NC_091955.1, from coordinate 22,231,021 downwards.
TCCCTGCCTTCCGTAAACTCCTTAAAACCCACCTTTGCCGTCAGGCATGGGGGAACTAAAACACCTCCCCCAGGCATGTACAATTTATGCATGGTATGTTTGTGTGTGTGTTAGTATATTGGGATTCTTTTTAAACTTTTTAAATATTTAAATTTATTTGGATTTGTTACGATTTGTTATGTCTTGTTGTGAGCCGCCCCGAGTCTGCGGAGAGGGGCGGCATACAAATCTAAATAATAAATAAATAAATAAATAAATTATGAGCCACACAGAGTCACTTCAAACCATGACATGTGCAATCAATCAATAAATCAACCAAACAACCAAACAACCAAACAACCAACCAAACAACCAAACAACCAAAATGATAAATGGAAAAAGAAGAACTTAGTCCAGGGGTGTCAATCTCGCAGCAACACATTGTTGTTACAGGATGAATTGTGATTTTTTTCCCCCACCTTCGCTAAACTGGGGGTGTGCGTGGCCAGCATTTGATGCTTCCAGCCCATGGGCTGCAAGTTTGATACCCCTGATTTAGCCAATCAGGAATGCCCTTGTTCATATTCGACTTGCTATTGACTTTCCAAGGTCCTTTTATAGAGAATTAAAACGATAAAGGTAAATTAAAAGAATTTGATGGATTGGCGGATTTAAAGATTAATTAAAACAGAAGTTGAAGAGGTTAACAGAATTATGAGAACAGGTCAAATGGAACTGATCAATGAAACAAGGTTTTAAGATTGAGAAGAGGATCTGGCTATCACTACGACAAGTATAAATACTATATTACTGTATTTCAAAAATAACTTTGTTAAAAAAGATGAAGTTTAAAAAGACCTATTAAGATGGGAGAAACTGCAATGGTCATTGCTGGGAAACATTTTGCGATTTAAAAAATGAAAGTTTTGGCAATTCAAAAATGTGAAGAGCTGGGTAGCACCAGTCCAGGCATGATGCACAACTACTGGCTAAAGAAACTAACGTAAGTGAATGAACACATAGCACAGAGATAGCTCCCAACCAGACAGACTAACAAGGCTTTTCCGTATCTGCTTTCTGTCTTCTACTGGTAGTTCTGCAAAGACCTCTGAGTAGTAAAAAAACAGCAGAATTATAACAGTATTTTCTTGTTCTTTGCTCTAATTTGTCCTCTGGTATGATATGCATGAGAAAACTTTAAACAATGCCCAGCCATTTATTTCCATTCATTCCACACTGTCAGAATGCACATTTACAATCTGTACATTTCTGAAATTGTTGCCATTCATGGAATATTTGTCATACTTATGTAATACAGAACATGAAACCCTGGAACCCTTAAGCCAATAGTGGTAGAGCACACAAAATAATGCAGGAAGAGAGAATATGTACTACATTTCAAGAATGGAGAAAAATAAGGAGTGCCAACATTAAAATAATACATTAAGAAGTAAGCTCCTGAAGAAAATGTAGGAACCAAAAAGGGGGAAATACAATAAAATATGTTGAAATTCTGAATGACATAATTCAAATAGTAATTTGTTGTCATTCATTACACCTATTTCTAAGCTTAAATTTTATTATTTATTTATTTATTTATTATTTAGATTTGTATGCCGCCCCTCTCCGCAGACTCGGGGCGGCTCACAGCAAGATACAGCAAATCATGACAAATCCAAATAAATTTAAAATATTTAAAAAGATTTAAAAAGAACCCCATTTATTAACAAACACACACGCAAACATACCATGCATAAATTGTGTTTCAGTTCCCCCATGCCTGACGGCAAAGGTGGGTTATAAGGAGTTTACGAAAGGCAGGGAGAGTAGGGGCAGTTCTAATCTCTGGGGGGAGTTGGTTCCAGAGAGTCGGGGCCACCACAGAGAAGGCTCTTCCCCTGGGGCCCGCCAACCGACATTGTTTAGTTGACGGGACCCGGAGAAGGCCCACTCTGTGGGACCTAATCGGTCGCTGGGATTCGTGCGGCAGAAGGCGGTCTCGGAGATATTCTGGTCCAGTGCCATGAAGGGCTTTAAAGGTCATAACCAACACTTTGAATTGTGACCGGAAATTGATCGGCAGCCAATGCAGACTGCGGAGTGATGGCGAAACATGGGCATACCTAGGTAAGCCCATGACTGCTCTCGCAGCTGCATTCTGCACGATCTGAAGTTTCCAAACACTTTTCAAAGGTAGCCCCATGTAGAGAGCATTACAGTAGTCGAACCTCGAGGTGATGAGGGCATGACTGACTGTGAGCAATGAGTCCTGGTCCAGATAGGGCCGCAACTGGTGCACCAGGCGAACCTGGGCAAACGCCCCCTTCGCCACAGCTGAAAGATGGTTCTCTAATGTAAGCTGTAGATCGAGGAGGACGCCCAAGTTGCGGACCCTCTCCGAGGGGGGTCAATAATTCCCCCCCCCCAGGGTAATGGACGGACAGATGGAATTGTCCTTGGGAGGCAAAACCCACAGCCACTCCGTCTTATCCGGGTTGAGTTTGAGTCTGTTGACACCCATCCAGGCCCCAACAGCCTCCAGACACCGGCACATCATTTCCACTGCTTCGTTGACTGGACATGGGGTGGAGATGTAAAGCTGGGCATCATCAGCGTACTGGTTTGAAGTAACTCACCCTTTATTTTGTATATAATATGTATCTTGCTGAATTGCTGTAAAAATTAACAATACAGTAGTAAGTAAACCCACATATATTAGCTTGAGAGGAAATGTCAGATGCAAATAATAAAGAACAAAAGTCAGACTCGTGTGGGTTTCAAACACCCTCCTACCAAAAAACTATTGCTGTCTTTCCTCCCACTGACAGGTCTTATGACCTGTACACTGTAGTGGGACATACTAGATATGTCCGCCCCCTTTCTCTACATAGAAATCATTCCTTTATCATTGTGCATTGTCCTGCTTGGTAAATGCAAACACTTGATCTTGATCCACAAGTCCCAAAGGATATTGCATAGTTAGTGGAATGCCATCATAGCTGCGTGGGAATCAAGTAAGAGATTACACTCTTATAGAAGCATAGAAGAAACCACAAAATATTCAAACAATCCATACCAGAATTGCATTTACTGAGGTCCCTTGTTAAATGCCCTCAATTTGCCTAAGAGTTTGACGTGTTCTTTGAAAATCAGCAAAACCAATGTATTGATCACAGGATTTTTTTGTGGAATGTTTTCTATGTGTTTCCTATGATAATAATAAAAATATTTAGCCATATGCATAACCCCTTACTCTCCTTTCTTCAGTTTGAGGAAGCTCAAACTGCCCAAGGAGCTGCTGCTCCAGTTCTACAGAGGAATTATTGAGTCTGTCATCTGCACCTCTATTACTATCTGGTTCAGTTCTGGAACCCAACAAGACAAACCCAGACTTCAGAGGATAATCAGAACTGCAGAAAAACAATTACTGCCAACCTACCTTCCAATACTGCGGGAGTTATTCATTAGATTTATATACTCACGGAATAAATACAAACATAAGCATGTAGCACAAATCTAATAATATACAACTAAAAACCCTAATGTAATACTCAATCATACAGTCCATACATTACATTTATTGGTCAGAGGGGCAAGGTCTAATTGCTCCAAACCTGGCGACATAGATGGGTCTTGAGGCTCTCACCACTATCAAACTATTCACTAAGGTTGCATTACTATTACTATTAGTCTTCTCATAATTCCTATCATCCATCTCCTCCCACTTATGAGCAGTGTTGGGCTACCAAAAGTTTTACTAGCACCCTTTGGGTGTGGCTTATGCATTTTGTTTCAACATCTTTCAGTGCAAATTGGGTGCTCTGGGGTGGAGCTCCAAATTTTGCTACCGGAACTGCATTCCTAACCGTTCCCGTAGGAGTCCATCACTGGGTCTGATCCACCTGTTATCACTAGAGTAACACCAAGTTCAGTACAGAGGATAGTATTGCAGGTGCTACCTGCCTATTGGACTACCTTGGAAGATTCCACAGCGATTCCAGTGCAGACGAAATTGCACATAAAATGTCTCCAACAGTTATGAATACAGTAGATAGCTAACGGTTCCTTTGGAAAGTTTTCAAGAAGTCACAAGTATGGTGACAAATGAAAAAAAAAATGTAAAGGATCAAAAGCTCATCTGCATACAAACCCTGAGATTGATTCAGCCTCTAATCATATAGTAGCTCTCTGGAAACTTTTCCTCTTAAAAGGATTGGGCTTGGATTAATGTGAGGTTATAGGAAACACTTAACAATTGAAAAGTGATTTTAAAATGAGATATGTGTCAGTGGAACTAAAGGTGAATCTATAAAGCAATCTTTTAAACCAAACCATTTGACAATTTTTTGCTTCCCAATTTAATTTCTTTTAAAGGTGTGTCATGTCCACCACTGTGTGAAAAATAATGAGAGCTTAATATTAGTATGCAGCACTGGCAATTGTGTCCATTTGTTATGTCTCTTGAAATATCAACCCATCATTCATAAGCAAAAAAGGGAAATGGGTACATTTCCCAATTAATATATATATATATATATATATATATATATATATATATATATATATATATATATATATATATATATATATATACACACACACACACACACACACACACTGCTCAAAAAATAAAGGGAATAAAGTATTCAATGAGAATATTTCTTTCATTCAGGTAGTGAAATTGAAGCTGCATGCGCAGCTACATCTAATCCGTGTTAATTACTTCCGGGATTCCCTGGTCACTGGCATTTTTAAAAATTTTTTTAAAAAATTTCAAAAAAAGTTTTGCGCATGTGCAGGAAATTGATTGACAAACCAGGAGCGTCCTGATTCCCTGGCTCGTCAATCAATCACTGGCATTTTTAAAATTATTTTTTATTTTTCAAAAAATAATCTGTGCAGGTGCAGGAAATTGGTTGACAAGCCAGCAGCTTCCTGATTCGCTGGCTCATCAATCAGGTCCGCCCACCTTGCCTTGGCGCACACAGACTCCTGTCCTGTGTGAGGGAGTGGCATGCAGCCAGGAACTTGCTTTGGCTGATTGTGTTGGCTGCCTTTAGCAATTTACAAAAACCCCTTTTAAAATTTTTTCATTTGTTAGAGAAGGGGAACCGGCGCTCAGGTAAGTGTGTTATTTTATTGGAGGTGGCCAGGCAGCCGGGCAGAGGAGTGGTTTATTTTTTATTTTCCCTTCTGGTCACTGGTGATGTGGCTGAGAAGACTGGAGGGGGGGAAGCTGCTTTTCCTCCATTCCCCCCCCCCATTGTTGCGGCCCCGTGTATTTATTTTTATTTTGCCGGCCATGTGGCTGAAAAGATGGGGGGGAAGCTGTTCTTCCCCCACTCCCCCACATTGTCACATTCCCGTGTCGTGCCCCCATGAATTTCTTTTTATTTTCCCGCCCTGTATCATGCCCCCACAAATTTCTTTTTATTTTCCCGTGTCATTCCCCCGCGAATTTCTTTTTATTTTCCCACCGTTGCTGGCCACCTGGCTGAGAAGATTGGGGAAAGCAGCTCCCCCCCAATCTTCTCAGCCACGTGGCCAGCAATGGCGGGAAAATAAAAAGAAATGGGGTTGAGACAATGGGGGAGGGGGAATGGAGGAAGAGCAGCTTCCCAGAAGGCATTTCTGTAAAAGTTGATGGTCAGAAGCGTGAATGAGAAATGAGTGAGTGTTATGGAGAAGCGACTGTACGGAGTCAAAAATGCCTTTTTCTGTTGATAGATATAATGTCCAGGGTTACAGTGTGAGTTTTCAAAAATTACTATGCCCATTTTAAAAGTGTGATCTCTCTGGAAAAAAAGTTTGGCTACAAGCTCTATGGCAATGAAAGATGTACAGAAATATTTCTGAACTGTAACCTTGAGCATTATATCTATCAAACAGAAACAGGCACATGGTGTTCTGCCGGGCTCTCTGGTAGGAGCCTCCTGAAGATTTAAGGGTACAAATTTCAGACACACACATGTTTGAAAATTCAAAACAATGTTCTTTATCACAAAATTCAAAATAAACTAAGCACTCTTTTTGTGTTGCAAAGAGCACTCGTCCCAAAACAACTGGGTAGTCTGTACAATTTCCCTTAAGCAGTCATTAAGTACTTAGCTAGCAGCTGTGAAAAAACTTCACACTCCTTCTTCTTCCAATAAAGTGAGACACACACACACACATTGCTCTACTTTGGTTTCAAAGGCGTGAAAAATCAACAAACAAAGTCCAGAAAACAGCAACACACGATTCCTGAAGAACTGCGATCAGATACTCTTCCACAATGGCCAAACCCACACGCTGCTATTTATAGCAACAGCCCTAATTACTGGAGCCCCACCCAAACACAGGTGGCCTCTTATCTCCTGTAATATGTCCTTACTTGGTCTCTTCTACGCATAATTCTGCACTTACGTGGGTCCAAGACTTCTTCATCCAAATCAATGGAAGATCATGGAGATTGACTGCCTGGGCTGTGTGCCAAGCTCCCGCTCTTCCAAGTCACTCCCACCTTCTTCTTCGTCTGAGGAAACTAAACTCTGAACTGACTCTGTCGACAATAACACAGGCCTATGACATGTTGAAGTTTCTCCTGCATCCACCTCCACATTCCCTGGGGAAGGAGCTGGGCCAGAGCCAACTACAACACCTGGTAGGTAAGCCACTCCCACCCAGTCTTGTGACCTTTAAGACATGATTGTCAAGCCACTCCTACCTGGTCACATGGCCGGCAAACCACTCCCACCCAGTCATGTAGCCTTTAAGCCACCCTGGTCACATGATTGTCAAGCCACTCCCACCTGGTCACATGGCCAGCAAGCCACTCCCACCAAGTCATGTTACCTTTAAGCCACACCCACAAAATAAGTCACACCCATGATGTGGTAGTAAAAATTTTGGTAGCCCATCACTGCCAAAGAGCATATGCCAAGAGAATACCAGGATGGGTTTGTTGTATAGCACATTAGATCTTTCCCTGTTGGTGAGCTAAGCAGAAATAGGCGCAGTTTCCTCTCCCTTTTCTTTTATGTACATACATCATGCTGTTTTCTTTCAAGGTAAGCAGCACTATGCCAAATGCAGAAAATCACTAAGCAATAGCAAGCAAAGGAAATTAAAGATATAAGATAAGAAAAAAAGAAAGTATAACTAAATCTAGTTTATATCACCTGCATTCACCATAGCTCTCTGCATTTTTCCTCTCCTTGCAGATTATTTTTGCGTACGCCACTTTCCTACCTCTACATACACTGTTGTTTGTTCTTTCAACTTCTCATCTGTTCCTCTTTAAAGATCTCAGGAGCACAATCCAATATTCTTTCTCATGTTCCCTTTCCTCTCGCCTATTTTTTCTTCACACACACATACACAAAAAAACAACAACACAATGTACTCTTTTCAAGTTGATAACTTATTTTGTAGTCAATCCACGTTGATTCGATTACCCTATCATTCCTTGCAGTAGCATTCATTCTCATGATGCTCAGCTTTGTGTATCTCCTACATACAACACTCAACTCCTACATAACATGTTCAACTCTCTCACTTACTTTACAAATTGGGCAGAAACATGGACAAGAATTCGGCAGAATAGAAATGAATACACAAATAAATAATATCACTGCACAAAATTTGATTTTCTTTCTTAACTTTCCACACAGTATTTCTACTTTTTTCATATTATTTCTGGCTTCTAGTTCATAAATTTCTAGTTCTAGTTCATAAGTTTCCACCAGTGATGCTAACAGGGAGGAAGGAAGGAAGGAAGGAAGGAAGGAAGGAATGATAGATGTTAGACAGACAGACAGTCACATGATTTATTTATTTATTTATTTGTTTATTTCTTTTGTCAAGTATGTATTGGTAGTGTACAAAGAAATAACATTGTTTATATACACAATATTGGCACTAATAAGAGAGAAACTTAGGACAGGGACCGGAGGCAGGCTGAAACTAGACTTCCTTAACAGCCATACTCACACCACTGCATTCACATATTTTCCTAAAAGTTCAGTTATGTCCAAGCAGCGTTCTGTGCAAACTAGGATCTCAAATCAACTGGACTGGAACCAACATACATGTGCAGCCCTTGAGATTAAAAAGTGACATATGTTAGGATTTCTTTCCTCCATTTTTTACAGATGGAAAGAAAATAGTACAGGAAAATTATTTGATTATAATAAATGTTAATTTTGGCTATACATTGATCCCTCGATTTTCGCGGGGGTTGCGTTCCCAGACCGCCCGCGAAAGTCGAATTTCCGCGAAGTAAAGATGCGGAAGTAAATACACTATTTTTGGCTATGAACAGTATCACAAGCCATCCCTTAATACTTTAAACCCCTAAACTGCAATTTCTCATTCCCTTAGCAACCATTTAGATTTTTACTCACTATGTTTATTTATTAAAGTTTATTTTAAAAAAATATTTATTAAAGGCGGATGAAAGTTTGGTGATGACATATGACGTCATTGGGCGGGAAAAACTGGTATAGGGAAAAAACGCAAAGTATTTTTTAATTAATATTTTTGAAAAACCGTGGTATAGCCGTTTCGCGAAGTTCGAACCCGTGAAAATTGAGGGACCACTGTACATACATACTCTAGGAGACATGTATTGGTTACCTGAATAGGTGCTTTAATAAAGGCATTCATCACATTAAGAATTTTCTAAATTGGACACTTTGGAAATAAATGTCCTTTTAAAAAAAATAATACAACACACTTTATAGGAAATCTATAGCAATTTTTATGCGAGTAGTAAAAAGTTTGTAAAATGCAGATGGGCTGCATTTTGAAACATTTACCTTAAGTATAATTGAGAAATTCCTCTGTGTCGGAAATCTCTTTCAAGACCGAAAAATAAGCACTGACATAGAAAAATGACTCATTTGTTAGAAATTCAAAGAGGTACTTAGTTTAGCTAATTAGATCAGTCTCATATGGCCAATGAACAACTCAGCTGTTGCCGAAGCAGTCTTATTGTTTGAAAGTAGACATCAGGGATTCTTCATTTTGCATTGCATGACTCATGATGGAAAGAAATATATATAATGATATATATCCAGAGTGGAAACTGTTGCCTTATGTGTATCAATGAGCCAGGGTTGGTGCAATGCAAAGTACAGTATTGCAGGGTACTTTCGCTGACTGCAATTCGGCAGTTCAAATCTCACCAGGCTCAAGTTTGACTCAACCTTACATCCTTCTCAGGTGGGTAAAATGAGGACCCAGATTGTTGGGGGCAATGTGTTGACTCTGTAAACCACAATGTCGTTTGGCAGGCCCCAGGGGAGGAGTCTTCTCTGTGGCGGCCCTGGCCCTCTGGAATCAACTCCCCCCAGAGATTAGAACGGCCCCCACCCTCCAAGCCTTTCACAAGTTACTCAAGACCCACCTATATCGCCAGGCATGGGGGAATTAAGACATCTCCCCCAGGCTTTCTTATATTTTATGTTTAGTATGTATGTGCTGTATGGTTTTTTAAATTGTTGGGGTTTTTTATATAATTTTATTATTAGATTTGTTCCATTGTTATACTGTTTTTATTATTGTTGTGAGCCGCCCCGAGTCATCGGAGAGGGGTGGCATACAAATCTAATAAATTGAATTGAATTGAATTTAGAGAGGGCTGTAATACACTGTAAAGTGGTATAAGTCTAAATGCTATTGCTATCCTGTTGAATCAATGATGCTATAGATACGAGGGTCGCCCAGAAAGTAATGCACCACATTTTTTCCCCTCAGCCTACAGTAATGGTACAAATGCGAAACTTTAGATATACATTATTTGAATTGTCAGGAGTGCATGTGTAAATTTTGCGTTTGTTCAGACAGATAGCGTAGCTGCTGCAGTGTTTTGAAATGGCATCTGTAAGTCATGTACATTACAAGTAGCGTGTCGTCATTGAATTTCTCACTGCGGAGAAAGAAACTGTTGGGAACATTCACAAACATTTGGGTACAGTTTATGGAGAATCTGCGGTCGATAGAAGTATGGTTAATCGCTGAGCACAGAGAGTGAGGCCATTAGAAGAACAGAACAGAAGAACAGAGGGTGAGGCCATTAGAACAAGGAGTGGTACCAACAGGGCATACACGTCCTTGTGTCTCACTGGAGAAAGGTCATAGAACAGGACTGAGATTACATGGAAAAATAGGGAGTGTAAAAGACCTAGGAATACTAATATCAAATGACCTAAGTGCTAAAGCCCACTGCAACAATATTGCCAAAAAGGCTTCTAGAGTTGTTAACCTGATCCTATGTAGTTTCTGCTCTGGCAATCTCACACTACTCACAAGAGCCTACAAACCTTTTGCCAGACCCATCCTTGAACACAGATCATCTGTCTGGAACCCATACCACCTCTCGGACATCAACACCCTTGAAAACATCCAAAGATATTTCACCAGAAGAGCCCTTCACTCCTCCACTCGAAACAGAATACCCTACGAAAATAGACTAACAATCCTGGGTCTAGAAAGCTTAGAACTACATCGCCTAAAACACGATTAAGTATTGCTCACAAGATCATATTCTGCAGCGTCCTACCGGTCAATGACTACTTCAGCTTCAACCGCAACAACACAAGAGCACGCAACAGATTCAAACTTAATATTAACCGCTCCAAACTTGACTGTAAAAAATATGACTTTAACAATCGAGCTGTCGAAGCGTGGAACTCATTACTGGACTCAATAGTGTTAACCCCTAACCCCCAACATTTCTCCCTTAGACTACCCATGATTGACCTCTCCAGGTTCCTAAGAGGTCAGTAAGGGGCGTATATAAGTGCGCTAGTGTGCCTTTCATCCCCTGTCCAATTGTCTTTCCTTTATCTCATATATCATATATATTTTCTTCCTTTCACATATCTTCTCCTCTATTTTTACATATTATCTTTATATATATTACTTCATGTCTATTCTCTTCCATATGTATTGTGTATTAGACAAATGAATAAATAAATAAACAAATAAAATAGAAGAAACATCATTCTTTCTTGTGTGTAACTTTCATTGTGTTCAATAAATAATTGTTGAAGAAAAAAAATGTGGTGCATTATTTTCTGGGTGACCCTCGTAGTTTATCTGGGGATTCTAGTGAAGTCTAGCAGATATCCACTTTTGAAGGAATTATTGTTGGAACCCAACAATTATTATATTTTTGAACCGCCAGATTAATGGCAGAGCATTATTAGACCACTTTATCTTTCATAGAATAATATATTCCTCCTCAAAATGTTGAGATGTTAAAGTGCTTCTCCATGCACACTTAAAGAAAATATTTCAAGTAATTATCCTTAATAATCTAATATATCATTTTAATTCAGCATGGGTCAGGTAGTTTTAGGCTACGGTGGTAAAACACTTAGGAAACCATTAATTTCAATGAACAATGAAATATACAATATGCAATGCAAGGAAATTCATGCTTCCATTTCTCTGAAATCAATGTGAGTTATGTGCCTAACTGTGCATTTAATTCTATTGATTTCTTTGATATTTAGGCATGCGTAACTTTCTTTGAAGTATAATAGTGGGTCAGGTTTTCTCTTGCTTATATTAGTAAGGCTGTAAACATTTATATGAGAGTGGGCTGGAATAAATTTAGTAAGACTTACTTCTACTGTAAACAGACACCAAAAATGGGGATTGATATGGTGTGCTGGAATTTCATTGGATTATTTCCACTGGATGTCACCATTGTCTGAAGAAGGTAACAAATACCACCACTCCCGCCCTTTCTCTATGTTCATAGGACTCTCATCTACTACCTAGGAACATTTGTTATGCTCTATTTTGCACAAGGAATATGACCTTTCTCCTACTTACTCTTCACAATCTAACCAAGGGAAGACAATAGAAGAAAGAAGAAAGTTGAAGAAGAAGAAGAAGAATGCACTTGATCTGATTTAAAGTAATTTTTTAAAAAAATAACTAGATTCTAACGTTTTTAGAATGTTAGAATCTCCGAGTCTGCAGAGAGGAGCGGCATTCAAATCTAATACATTATTATTATTATTTGTAGCTTTTGGTTTTATTTTTTATTTATTTATTTTGTCCAATACACAATGAGGGTTTTAGTGGGTATATATCTATATACACATAGTAAAATACATGATGAAGGTTATAGAGGAGATACTCATAGTAAAATATATCTAAGAAATAATAGAAAAGAAGATATAATAGAACATATCAATGAAAGAATAGAAGAAGAGATATAGGAATAGAAGAAAGGTATAGGAGATATAGGAAAGCAATAGGACAGGGGACAGAAAGCACTCTAGTGCACTTGTACTCTCCCCTTACTGACCTCTTAGGAATCTGGATAGGTCAACCGTAGATAATCTAAGGGCTGAAGAATCTAATCCGACCCGTTGGATCCAGTCCTTCAAAGAGACTTCCCATATCATTCAGCCACCAGTAACTCTGATTTATCTGCCCATCAGGGTGGTGCTAATGTAGGACATTAATGTAGGAAGGAAGAGGTCAGCTCTACATTGGAGCTTAGCTCTCCTACACTAGATATTAGAAGCGATTAAAAGGCTAGATGGATTTACTACCTAAAGGACGAAAGATAAATTGCAGTGCATATATAACTAGACTTATAGAATCGAAGGCAAGCAGGCTTAACCAACCGCCCAGTTTGCCGACGGAGCCAGAAGCATGGGCTCCCTCATGTGGTGGGGGCAGTCTCATGCAGAAGCCCGAGATTGCCCCCAAACAGCTGATAAGCCTAGCACAGGCCTATCCAGGGACCGGGGTGGGGGGGCAGGACATTTAAAGGCCATCCCGGCCCAGGCTCTTCCTCTTTTGGATCTTCACTGGAAGCACCCACCCGCCCTCCCTATATATATTGTTGTGTTAAGGTTGCCAATTGGGGCCAAGTAGGAATTTTTTGCGGCACTAGCACATTTATTGTGGCCTTTTTTTCGCGTACTCTACACCAAGAAAAGGAGGAGAGGAGTCTGGTAAGGGAGACTTCAGGTTTAAATTATTTATTTATTTTTATTTTATTTTTATTGGATTTGTATGCCGCCCCTCTCCGAGGACTCGGGGCGGCTCATAGTATATACAAAGAGACAGTAGTAAATCAATCCAATTAGTAAAAGACCTTGGAATACTAATATCAAATGACCTAAGTGCCAAAGCCCACTGCAACAATATCGCCAAAAAGGCGTCTAGAGTTGTTAATCTGATCCTACGCAGCTTCTGCTCTGGCAATCTCACGCTACTCACCAGAGCCTACAAAGCATTTGCCAGACCCATCCTTGAATACAGTTCATCTGTCTGGAACCCATACCACATCTCGTACATCAACACCCTTGAAAATGTCCAAAGATACTTCACCAGAAGAGTCCTTCACTCCTCAACTCGAAACAGAATACCCTACAAAAGCAGACTATCACTCCTAGGTCTAGAAAGCTTAGAACTACGTCGCCTAAAACATGATCTAAGTATTGCCCACAAGATCATATGCTGCAACGTTCTACCTGTCAATGACTACTTCAGCTTCAATCGCAACAACACAAGAGCACGCAACAAATTCAAACTTAATATTAACCGCTCCAAACTTGACTGTAAAAAATATGACTTCAGCAACCGAGTTGTCGAAGCGTGGAACTCATTGCCTGACTCAGTAGTGTCAGCCCCTAACCCCCAACATTTTCCCCTTAGACTATCCATGATTGACCTCTCCAGGTTCCTTAGAGGTCAGTAAGGGGCGTGCATAAGTGCACCAGTGTGCCTTCCGTCCCCTGTCCAATTGTCTCTCCTTATCTCATTTATCTTTTCTTCCTTTCAAATATCTTCACCTATATTTTTATATCTTTTCTTCTATTCTTTTCTTTATTTATATTATTACATATCTATTCTCTTCAATGTGTATTATGTATTGGACAAAATAAATAAATAAAATAAAATAAATAAAAACAATTGATATACATAAAAACAATCCTTAAAAATTCTAATTTTAAAAACTTCCATTAACATTCATTCAGCAAGTTATACTAAAAAAAACATTTGTTGGTCAGGGGGAAGATCTAGTAAATAATTACCAGATTATTTACAATCTTTTATGTAACCCTTTTGGTCACTGAGGGGCAGGTTGGGGGAAAAGAAATGGGTGTTAGCAGCAGCTGCGTGTTCTCCTTTAGCGCGCCTTTTGGAAATTGACTGGCTGCCCCTCACCAGAAGCTCTGGGCATGTCAGGCCTGAGTTATGGAGGGTGTGTGTACCATTGGGGCTCACCTATGTCAGGACCCTGAAGAGGGAACTGGGGTGAGCCCCCCCACATGCCAAGTGGTGGGGCAGAGAGCAAGGGAAAGGCCAGCAGGGTCCTTTCCCTTGCTCAGCAAGGAGCTTCGCCTACAGCTGCTTAGAATTTTTTTGACAGGGATTCCCCCCCCCCCTTTTTTTCTTACCTCTGCAGATCGTTTCACGGCATTTTACTTATTATATCAATGAAGTGACCTTTTTTTTCTTTTACATGCAAGTTTCTGTTTTCTCTTTATTAGTTTATTAAAACTAATAAATGAGTTTATTAAAATTTATGTACATGGTTCTTTTTTCCCCTCTTGGACCTGTCCTGCAAAATTCCAGATGATTTGAAATTTTGACACTTCAAATGTCTATGTAGCCAGATTGTACTCCAGCTGGATAAATCTGTTGGCTATGAAACAAAAATCTAAATTTAATCCCAGCGGCAGCTATAGTAATTTATTTTTACTCACTAACCTTTAATTATACTTCTTTCATGTGTCAATTCTGTCATGACGAGCATATCCAAGACAAAATACTATCTCAAATCAAATGAAATATTTATTGTTATGGTCCAAAATCAGTATACATATCAAAATAAGACTAAACTAAAACTGTGACAGAGCAAATCACTGTCTTGTAGTATTATTTATTTTAAGTATTAGATTTATATCCTAATTTTTGCTCAAGTGGTCAAGGTGGCATAATCTCTACTCTAGTCCAATATCTTAATCCCATGATGGTGAACTTATGGCACACATGCCACAGGTGGCTCCAGTTCAGTTCCACTGCGCATGCACATGTGCCTCCCTCCAGGAAGCTGATTTTTGGGTCTCTGCTGCATGTGTTGGGAGGGTGTGCATGCAGAAGATTTGTGTGCATACATGGGTGTGTGTGAGAATGACATGTGCATGTACAGGGGGCAGGGAGTGCATGCAGTAATGGGCAGTCAAAATTTCTACTGCCACATTGTGGATGTGGCTTATTTTTGGGGTGTGGCTTAATGGTCATGTGACTGGGTAGGAGTGGCTTGCCAGCCACATGACCAAGTGGGAGTGGCTTGAACGATCATCATCGTTCAAGTGAACTGTTAAGTCCTCGACTTACAATCTTGTCAATTGTAAGTGTCACTCGCTGGGGTGACAATTTGCTTCACGTTTCCTGCAATCTCCTTCCTGGGTTGCCCCTCCCACCTCAGGCGGGTAGTTAGGCAAATGGGTGCTGCCAGAAGCATAAATGCTGCCAGCGCCGCTTCTACCCACGCCTTCTGCTTGCACCTCAAGTAGGAGGTGGCCACTTAAGGCTGGAGAGGAGCCAGGCAGGAGAGAGGAAAGTTTGTCCAAGGCCAGAAAGGAGGAAAGAGGAAAAAAGCAAGGAGCCCAGACGAAGCAGCAGCAGCAGAGCCGAGGCGAGACCAGTAATCCTGGAAGTGACAGCCACCGATCAGCTGCAGCTGTGCATGCATCTTCATTTCTGCTGGTGGAACTGTGTTCCACCCCATCCTGCCTGCTGCCCACTCCTGCATGAACGGGGGTCACATGCACATGTGGTGGTAGGGGAGTGCGGGGGATCATGAGTGCATGCATATGGCCTGGGGAGAATGAGGGGGTTGCGCACAGATGTGGGGAGGAGGGACATGCAGAGGGGGGTCACACAGAGATTGTATTATGGGTGCAGGCGTGCAATGTCTTGCAGGCACACACTTTTGACACAAGATGACAAAAAGGTTAGCTGTCACTGCCTTAACCACTCTACCATGCAGATTGTCAGTACATCTCTGAAAAATGCAGCAGAATGCACCGTCTCCATGAAAATCATCACTTGTATTGGAACATTTTATATTTGTCTTCAAACTTCCCACTGATAACTGAAAAGATTGCAGACTTGCAATTATTGTTGTTGTTATTGTTATTATTTTTATTGTTGTTGTTATTATTATTATTGTTGTTGTTGTTGTTGTTACTTACTTATTTATTTATTTATTTATTTATTTATTTATTTATTATTTAGATTTGTATGCCGCCCCTCTCCGCAGACTCGGGGCGGCTCACAACAAGACACAACAAATCGTAACAAATCCAAATAAATTTAAATATTTAAAAAGTTTAAAAAGAACCCCAATATACTAACACACACACACACAAACATACCAATTGTACATGCACGGGGGAGGTGTTTTAATTCCCCCATGCCTGACGGCAAAGGTGGGTTTTAAGGAGTTTACGGAAGGCGGGGAGAGTAGGGGCAGTTCTAATTATTATTATTATTATTATTATTATTATTATTATTATTATTATTATTATTACTATTCGGATTTCTATGCTGCCCCTCTCCGAGGATTCGGGGCAGCTCACAGCATATAAAATATACAATACATAATAATCCAATTAACTAATTAAAAAATCTAGGAAACCCCCCCCCCAAACCATAAAAAACAATCATTCCATTCACTCCTCATTCTCCTGGTAAATGGCTGTGTTGACAATTATGTAAGCTCTTGGTCTACATCTTCTACTTTTTATTTTTTTTTACTAAAAGCACTATGTGATAGCCCTCCATTAAACAACACCTAAGTGATGGCAACTCTAGTATGCTCAAGTTTATAATTGAGAATATATGAAGCTAAATAGCAAAGTCCATAAATTAATTAAGGGAGGGGAAGAGGGAAAGGGGGGAGGAAGTATATTATGTGGCAGTAAAACAAGGAGAAATAAGAAATCCAAGAGATATGAACAAAAATGCTGTAATTTTGTAGAACGGACTTGATGAATGCATGCAGGGAAATGAAGATATAGGTTAATTCTGAATAAAAGGACTAACATCTCCGCCTGAAACTATGAATTGGTGTCAAGTTCAACTGCATAATTTTGAGTATATATCAAAGTGGAAATTTTGTAGATGGATGATTATTGGCTGTTACTTACCAATGAAAGGTGATAATGGAAGAATCAAGGATGAATTTAAGGGAAAATTGTGCTATACTCTGAATGAATGCAACTTAGGGGACAAAAATATCTTCTTTTAGGTGACCCTAATGGATGTGTAGGAACAAGACGAGAGAGTACAGAAACATTGATTAGGCTATTGAGAGATATAATAGTGAATGAAAATAATGACTGTTTGCCATGCACCTGCTTAGAAAAAAGGCGTATTTGATTCAAATATGAGATTTAAGTATATAAATCTGTCCTCTCAATAGAACGAATAGAAAGAGGATGGGAAGACTGGCTGGAACAGAGTGACAATAATTTTATTACAGGGTACCACAGAAATGTGTGATTATGTGAAAGAGGTGATAGCTGAAGAAAAATGCATGCAAAAGATTGCTGCAAAACAATATAGGTTATGCAAAAACTATCCTTGTGGGGAAAAAAAACATACTGCAGTTATAAGACAGTAGTCAAAAAAAGCAAGGCATTTTAAAGATTTAGGAAACAGAGTAAATGCCAACTAATTTTGATGAAAAATAAAAAAAAATGTTTGAAAGCGGGTCAGGGAATGTTTGTTAAGAATAAATGAAATGAAATAATTTGAGATGAAACTCAAATGTGAGAATGTCGGAAAGAGATTTATAGGGAAACGAAAGTAATACAGTGATACGTCTTACAAACGCCTCATCATACAAACTTTTCGAGATACAAACCTGAGGTTTAAGATTTTTTTGCCTCTTCTTACAAACTATTTTCACCTTACAAACCCACCGCTGCCGCTGGGATGCCCCGCCTCTGGACTTCCGTTGCCAGTGAAGCACCCGTTTTTGCACTGCTGGGATTTCCCTGAGGCTCCCCTCCCTGGGAAACCCCACCTCCGGACTTCTGTGTTTTTGTGACGCTACAGGGGAATCCCAGCAGGGGAATCCCAACAGCGCAAAAACAGGCACTTCACTGGCAACAGAAGTCCGGAGGTGGGGTTTCCCAGCGAGGGGAGCCTCAGTGAAATCGCAGCATCGCAAAAACACAGAGGTCCGGAGGTGGGGTTTCGAGGACTTCGGTGTTTTTGCGATGCTGCGATTTCACTGATGCTCCCTTCGCTGAGAAACCCCACCTCCGGATTTCCGTTGCCAGCGAAGCGCTCGTTTTTGCGATGCTGGGATTCCTCTACTGGGATTCCCCTGCAGCATCGCAAAAGCACAGAAGCACAGAAGTCCGGAGGTGGGGTTTCCCATGGAGGGGAGCCTCAGGGGAATCCCAGCAGTGCAAAAACAGGTGCTTCGGCTGGCAAAAGGGGTGAATTTTGAGCTTGCACGCATTAATTGCTTTTCCATTGATTCCTATGGGAAACATTGTTTCGTCTTACAAACTTTTCACCTTAAGAACCTCATCCCAGAACCAATTAAGTTTTTAAGACAAGGTATCACTGTACATTGAAAAGTAAAATGGAAACAAATACCATCAATGTTTGAGCCCATTGGAAAAAACAATGAAATTAAATAACACATGCTGTGAGAATGTTGCAGAATGCTGAAATAGAGATATAGTACTGTAACTGGAGACACGTTAAAAGGTAGATATAGTTTCCTTATGGAAGGTTGGGTGACCTGTACAAAAATACTGAAAGGATGCCCATTATTATAATTTACAAAGGTGCATTGCTAGATAATAACCAGGCATCCATCTGCATTCTAAATGCTATCAGCTGAAATTTGGGAATAGTTATGTAAAATGCTTTGCAGTGTTTTGATCTAAAAGCAAGATTGTTTGCAATTGGTAACATTATCCTGCTTCTGAAAATTCATGCCTGACCCATTAATAGGAGTTGAATCGCCTAGTCAATGTTACTTATTAAACTAAAATTGAGGGGGGGGGGGCCAGCGGCAGCCAAAAAAGCCGCTGCAATCCTAAATTGCATCAACAGAGGGATATAATTAAGATCAAGGGAGATATTAATGCCACTCTATAAAGGTTTAGTAAGACCATACCTGGAGTATTGCAGGAATTGATTATGGCTAGTCTAGTGAAGAGAAGGACCGGAGGAAACATGATAGCAGTGTCCCAATATTTGAGGGGCTGCCACAGAGAGGCAAGGGACATGCTATTTTCTGAAGCACCTGAAGGCCACACCCACAGAACAGGTAGAAAAAAAATTAGAACCTACCCCTGCAATGCTCTATAATAATACCATCTCTCTCTCCCTTTTTAATTTCTGCCTCAGCTCCTTCCTTCCCGGTATCTGGATTCTTTAAACCCCTCCTGATAAGTTGAGTCATTTGTTTTTTGAACACATTCTTCCCATCGGGTTGGTGATACTGTCTAGCCCATATTTTTCTAACCTACTAAGAATCGGTTTCCGGTCACAATTCAAAGTGTTGGTTATGACCTATAATGCCCTTCATGGCATCAGACCAGAATATTTTTGGGCCCACCTTCTGCCGCATGAATCCCAGTGACCAGTTAGGTCCCACAGAGTTGGCCTTCTCCAGGTCCCGTCGACTAAACCAGTGATTTTCAACCTTTTTTGAGCCGCGGCACATTTTTTACATTTACAAAATCCTGGGGAATACCATCAACCAAAATGACACTCTAAGACAGTAACATCCCCTTATAAATACATACCAGCTGGACGGGGTGCTGCAGCTGCTGGAAAAAGTTGGAAGGCGCGAAGAAGGAAACTCAGCTTCCAGTCTCGCAACTTTTTGCTCTTCGCGCCCTCAGCAAAAAGTTGTGAGACCGGAAGCTGAGCTTCCTTCTTCACGGCACACCTGACCATATCTCGCGGCACACTAGTGTGCCACGGCACACTGGTTGAAAAACACTGGACTAAACAATGCCGTTTGGTGGGACCCAGGGGAAGAGCCTTCTCTTTGGTGGCCCCGGCCCTCTGGAACCAACTCCCCGCAGATATCAGAGTTGCCCCCACCCTTCTTGTCTTTCGTAAGCTCCTTAAAACCCACCTCTGTCATCAGGCATGGGGGAATTGAGATATTCCCTTCCCCTAGGCTTATAAAAAAATGTATGCATGGTATGTCTGTATGTATGATTGGTCTGTTAAATTGGGGTTTCTTTTTAAAATTAACTTAAATATCAGATTTGTTTATATTGTTTTATTACTGTTGTTAGCCGCCCCGAGTCTACGGAGAGGGGCGGCATACAAATTTGATTAATAAATAAACAAACAAACAAATAAATAAATACATAAATAAATAAATAAATAAATAAATAAATAAATAAATAAATACTGTAGATTGTATTCTACTTTGTCAAATGCCTTACTGAAATCCAAATATACCCACTGCATTTCACTGCTTTTTCGAAGAATGTTTGTAGATACGTTGCTTGATTATCTTTTCCAGGATTTTCCCAGGTATTGATATCAGGCTGATATGGTTTGTAATTTCCTGAATCCCATCCCTTCTCCCTTTTTGAAGATGGGAACCACATCAGCTGTTTTCCAGTCCTCTGGTAGTTTCCATGCTCCATATCATGTTGGATCGGTAAAGTCCTCTATTGAATATCAATAATGGTGGTGCTTTTTTTGAACTCCTAAAGATACTGTTTGGAAACTTCCATTTGCATTCTAAATGCTATCAGTTAAAATTTTGGAATAATTATATAGAATGATAACTTTTGGAAGACAAACTCAGAATCCAATGTAGTGTTTTCTACATGTTTTAGACTAGAGTAGTTATGGTATCAGCAGTTGCCTACCTTACTTTTAAGCTAGGCCAGAAACAGTCTGTTTCCCAACTTCTGGTGGGCCCAGTAAGCTTGTGTTTCACCCTCCCCATGCTCCAAAGCAGGGGTCCCCAAACTTTTTACATAGGGGGCCAGTTCACTGTCCCTCGGACTGTTGGAGGGCCGGACTATAAAAAAAAACCTATGAACAATTCCCTATGCACACTGCACATACCTTATTTTAAAGTAAAAACAAAATGGGAACATACTATTTAGAGGGGGGAAGAAGTCTGAAATTCATATAAGTTTATGTTTTGTTTTTAATTTTCTTTTGTTAACATCTGATTGGCTATAAAAGGTTTTCTTGGCTTATAGAAAAATATATAAAGAAAGAAGGAAGCACTTTGGCATAATGGGTAATAAGTTAGAAATATAATTGGTGTTGTACTTTTTGAAGGAACATTAAGGAGGGAATTTAATTAAAAGAAAATGAATGTAACTGGATGACAAAATTAGAAAAGAAAACTTTTTTGATGATTGATATTAGTTACTAATACCACATTTTTTTCATCGAAAATTAGATGGTACACTGTATTGTTTCAATGTATGCTAAGAGAAAAATTTGAAAAATTCCCCCCCAAACAGTCTTTCCTTCCTCTGACCCTCCATTCCTTCCTTCCTTCCTTCCTTCCTTCCTTCCTTCCTTCCTTCCTTCCTTCCTTCCTCTCCACTTCTATTTCCCTCACCCTCTTTCCCTTTTCTTTCTTTCTCTCTCTCTTTTCCCTCTCTCTCACAAAACCTCTGTGCTCGGCCATGAACTTGAGGGGGTGCGTCTCTCTCTCTGCTGAAAAAATGAGACTCCCCCAAGTCAACTTATGGGAAAGGTGGAGAGAGGGCGAGGTGACAGCTCTGGTGTAGGCACAAGTCTACGCCGCTTTTACCCCAGGGCGCTGCTTCTGCACACAGGTGGCAAGGCCATCCAAGCGCTGCCTCTTGTTTCCTGGGGGGGGGGGGTTTGTTGCTTCCTGTTTCTTCCCGGTAGTGAGAAGAATATCGGTAGGAGTGGGCGGGGCGTGGTCCCCAGACACAGCCAGAGAAGCTGGGTGGGGCTCAGAGCCCACGGGGGTTTCTCCCAGCCAACAGCAGATCAGAGAAATGGCACCGGCTCTAGGAGTTTGTTTTTTGCCTGCGCGGCCATGCGACCACACAGGCTAGAGGGAACAGTAGCCAGCACAGGATACGGACACATCCTGTGCTCCTGTCATCACCCGCAGGCCGGATAAATGGCCTCAGCGGGCCACATGTGGCCCCTGGGCCATAGTTTGGGGACCGCTGCTCCAAAGGCTTCCCCCCATTTCCCCAGAGGCTCTCTAGAAGCCAAAAATGCCCTCTCAGAGCCTCTGTGTGAGCCGAAAATCAGCTGGCTGGCATACCCATGCACATTGGAGCTGAGTTGGGCAATGGCTCACATGCCAGCAGATATGGCTCAGCATGCCATCTATGGCACCCATGCCATAGGTTCGCCATCACTGGGCTATAGCATTTATAGCCCAAATTTAAGGGTAGCAGATTAACTATCTTTCCTTTTCTACATTTTCTAGGCAACCTTGATTTTTGTGTCTAGGAATTAGAATGCAATTATGTTGGTAAGGTGCTAAGTAACCTGAGGATAACAACACTGAGAATTGAAGTCTGCTTTCCCTTTGTCAGAATGCGGAACATAATGGATCCTGCATAAGTAGATAGATAATATAATTCAAGACCTGATTTAAATGCACTGAGATGTGCTTGTGTAAGCTAAAGTACAATTTGTATTCTTGCCCATAGGGCAATTTATAAGTCTGCTTTCAGATACTAATCAATAGGGGGATATGCAGTCTTCCAGCACCAGCAATTTCAGATTGCTTATTGCATTGTGGTTGTGCATTTTACTCACATATTGAAACAAATGTCTCATCTTTAAAGTCAAAGGAAAAAAACCTCGAGGGTATTGTAAAAAGTATTATAAGCCTTTTACAGACAATTGTTTCATATAAAAATGAAATCAATATTTGCCATGGATTTCCTTTTATTAAGTGCGTACTGATGTCAAAAATGTGAGCAATCCCCTTTGTGCAGCTGTGGTTAATAGGAAATCTTTTATTTTCTTGCAGAGAGTTTTTGTTTAATCATAGTATTCTTGAAAGCTTAGATTCAAATTTTTGACTAACTGTCAGAGCAGTCTGATAATTTGTGGTGTGATGTTATTATACTGCCTAATCTCTTCAGATTAGTTTTTATCATAATTGGTATGCTATGCTATTTGATAAAATATTTTTGAATGGAAACGCTGTCTAGCTATTCAATGAATTGCCTTCCATTGATTTACTTTTTAATCCATGTAGTACATCACTGAATTGTGCTCAAATCCATGTACAAAAGTATATTTATATGCTTTTTTTCTTTTCATATGATCTGTTTTTTCCATCAATGATAATGGATTCAATTGATACTGTAGTTTATTATAAGCATTAGACCTTCACTGAATAAAGGAATATTCTGAATAATTGGTACTACTGTGTTTCCCCAAAAATAAGATCCCTGCTTATATCTTTTTGAACCCTAAAATAAATGCTTGGCCTTATTGCCATGCATTCAAAAGCCTAATTGGGCTTATTATCAGGGGAAGTTTTAATTTTAGGAGGAACAAGGTATCAACATAATTGTTATCATTCTCAGCTGCTAAATTTCCTCTGGGATTTATAACTGTTGTAACCAACATTAGTTTGATTCTCAAAGAAAGGCTAGGAGGAAAAATGATGGTGCACATATATAGGATAGGACAATTGCTTTTTTAATTTGTTAAAAACAGAAAGAATTTTAAAAAGCTGGAATCCCTGGAGTATTTTAAATTCTTACAAAGTTAGCAAGACTTACAGAAGGTTAAAGAATTTTTTTGGCATTACCTGAGATATGCACAGCTTCCATCTCCAAAAACTTCTGGATTTAAGACCTGTTTCTTTTACAACAGGGCTTGTCCAACCTCTGCCAAACACTCTTCTGACCCTAGAGTATTAGACTAATTGCTGAGAGACAATTTGAGGCTATGTGATCAGGGCTGCACAGGAAAGAAAGAGGGAATGGTTAATGACAAAATAAGTAATATAGCTTTCCAATGCAAACATTGCTTCTTTTGCAATTGCCTCATATCAGACACAAAGCCAGCGTTCCAAATAGCACCCAAAATTAAATCAGAGTCCAAGGCAAGGTATTCCTCAAAGTTTCAATTTATTAATAGAACCAGATTGGCACATCTGGGTGAAACCAGAATCTGAATTCTCCTGGGTTTCCCCACCCAGTTGAAAGTTCATGTCCTTGCCCCCCCTCCCTACAAGTCCATCACCTTGTCCAATCTTCTATTGCCATGTTGGCAGAATCCACCCATCTCCTTACATGCAGGTGCAGAGGTGCAGAGACCAAGGATGACCTTGGCTTTCTCGAAAGAACTTGTTGTGGCTACATATTAACAATCTCAAGCAATTCCTCCCTCCCAGAGACGGATCCTGATATGGGTTCTAACTATGAACTACTACAATCTACAGCTACTGTTGGACTCCCAGTTCTTATCCCCTGTGATGAGTAAATCTGAATGTGACAAAGGCTACAAATCACATGTCTAGTGTAGGATAACTCATTCCCATTCATCATTATGTTTCTTTCATTGTTTGAAATAGATGAGAGAGCACCTCCTTCATCCCACCTGTTCTGTAGCTATGATGTTTAGAGCTGAAATAACCAAAGATCAGCCTTTTGACATGTCCATGCTAATAACTCCCAATATATTTTGAAACACTCTAAAGTTTTGTGTCATTTTGATAAACTGCTATCAATATGGCAGAGTTTTTTGTCGTTTCATTTATTGTCTTTTGTTCATGGCTCTCTCTCCTGCTTTTGGCTAGTTTTTAATGCACTTTGCCAGTTAACTATTTCTAATATTTGCCAGTTTATTTCATAAACATGAAGCTTTGTGGGGGAGGGGAAGGATAGGTGAATCGAGAGTTGTCTGTACTTGTTCTGATCTTGATAACTGAAAATTACCACCAGTCTCTTTCCAAAACTCAGAATAGACTTTCAACCCAAGAGATTTCTCAATAAAATAAGGTTATCTTATTATTTTTCCCATTGCATTTTTATTAAACATTTTTGAGAAAGGGGAAAAAAGAACACAATAGAACATAGAGAATGTATAAGCATTATAGACGTGATCTGCAAGATAGATGGAAACATAAATTAGATAGATAAATAGGTAGGTAGGTAGGTAGGTAGATAGATAGATAGATAGATAGATAGATAGATAGATAGATAGATAGATAGATAGATAGATAGATATAGACAGACAGGCAGGCAGGCAGGCAGCTAGACAGCAGACAAAGTTTCAATATGTCATTAGTTTTATATAACTAGCTTTTTTAATGGTTCATTGTTAACATCCAAGTTTTATACAGAAATTGCAGTAATTTCTGTCACAGCAATGAAAGACCAGTCTTTACTTATCAGATTACTGAAAGTTAAATATCAAGATGTTCATGTTAAAAGAAACTGAAATCCATGTGTAGAATGATAAATCTAACATTGCTTTCCAAGTAAAATTAAATTCTGTATATGTTTGAAATGTAATATTAACATTCTTTGGACATCAAGATGCAGAAAACTGCAGCACGTTTTCTGCAGAAGGAGCTGTACATACTTTGCAAGAAGAATAACTATTCTTTAGAACAATTATCCTCGTAGTGGGCAGCAGCTGGTGTGCTCAGGTGCTCTGTCCTGGAAGAAAATTCCGGGATGCGTGCACAGCTGCGTGGCCCCAATGTGCCCCTGTGTGAGATTTGGCTTCTGTGCATGTGCAGCAAATGAAATCTTGTGTAAGGATGCTCGCCCGAGCGAGATTTTGGCAAATTTTGCTGATTTTTTGCTTCCGTGCATGAGTACGGTGAAGTGAAAATTGCTGAAATCTTGCTTTCATGCACATCCTCACACAAGGCTTCACTTGCTGCACATGGCCAGAAGCCAAATCTCAGGCCAATGGGCGCACGCTTGCCCAGTGGGCGCGCACATGCCTGCGAAGGCCTCAGAGGACGCTCTGGTAGAAGGTAAGATGAGCAAACCTTCACTGATTACCCTGTATAAAACTATTTGGTGGGAATATAAGCTGTAGTAATATTCACTTCAGGGTTGGGTTCTAATTTTTTTTAATACCGTTTCTTTCTTTCTTTCTTTCTTTCTTTCTTTCTTTCTTTCTTTCTTTCTTTCTTTCTTTCTTTCTTTCTTTCTTTCTTTCTTTCTTTCTTTCTTTCTTGATGTCCCTCCTCCCAGTGCCCCATTTTGGGCCTAGCAAGTCTCTTTAGAACCCCCTGGGAGCCAGAAGGGCCACCGTACCCCCAGTGCCCCATTTTGGGCCTAGCAAGCCTCTCTACTACCCCCTTGGGGCCAGAAGGGGCACCGTACCTCCTGTGCCCCATTTTGGGCCTAGAAAGCCTATCTACAACCCCCTGGGAGCCACAAGGGGCACCATACCCCCTGTCCCCATTTTGGGCCTAGAAAGTCTCTCTACATCTTCTTAGGAGCCAGAAGGGGCAGCATACACCCAGTGTCCCATTTTGGGCCTAGCAAGCCTCTCTACAACCCCCTAGGAGCCAGAAGGGCACCGTACCTCCAGTGCCCCATTTTGGGCCTAGCAAGCCTTTTTTAGAACCCCCTGAGAGCCAGAAGGGGCACTGAATCCCCAGTGTCCCATTTTGGGCCTAGCAAGCCTCCCTACAGCTCCCTGGGAGCCAAAAGGGGCGCAGGGGCCCCCTGGAGGCAGGGGTGGGTTCTAACTTACCTCACTGTTGGTTTGCTTCCTCCTGCATCAAATGGTAAAAAAACAAAGCCAAAAAAAAGATGGTGAATGCATGTGCAGTACTGGAACTTGGCTTCTGAACATGCTCAGAAGGAGAAAAAAAACACACAATTTTTTTAAAAAAAGATGGTTGCGCCCATGAACCAGCACCGACCGATCCGATCCAATTCGGTGACATCATTGTGATGTCACCAGTGGGTTGCTATTAATTCAGGCAAACTGGTCTAAACCGGCAGGAGCCCATCCCTGATCCAGTTACAAAAAAAGAAAAAAAGTCAGTTTTATAATTTGTGCAACTCCATTATAAATCATTTTGTTAAATTGCTGATCTACACAGACATATATACAGACTGCTGATCTATGCCACAAAATGTAAAAGAAAAACAATCCATTTGGATACATTTGCAACAATTTTTAGAAAACAAACTATCTATTTTAGCAATCTATACTGGAGTAATATAACAGCAATAAAACATATAACAGTGTGAATTTAATATTTTCCTTCCATTGAAACTCACTTTGCTGCATATGAATTACCGGTACTATAGTTTCAGCTCCTCAGTCGTATTTCACCAACAGTTTATAAATAAATCTCAGCAAACACTCTACATTTTGTTATATATAAGGGTTTCAAATACATATTGATTTATTTAAAACATTTATATATCCACCCATTTTGTGTCTGGCCAGCTCCCAATTAAAATCTCTTAAGCACCCTCCCATTTTTTGCAGTTCTTTTAAAACTGTATCAGTTAGTTTAAGATTTCAAATGTGGTTAGTTTGCTTGGGCCATTCAAACAGAAAATCTCAAAAGATTTCATCTTTGTCTTGTTAATAATTAAATTTTGCAGTCAATATGTTTTATCTCTGTGCTGTACTTTCTTCTTCACGACAACAAATATTTAATAAGAAGGAGAGAAGTGATAAGCCTGATTCCTTTCTGTGCTTATCACAGACTTTTAATACCGTGCTTATTATTACATAATCTCTTCTAAGCTGTCTATTTCTGTTCTGTGTCAGTCCAAAAATAATTGTGCAAAGCATCTGAAAACCTTTCTCTCTCAGCAGAGGTATTCCGACCATAAAGTGATATGATTCAGTCTGTAATCCAGGTTACAGTGGGCATATAGTTTGAAGTACAGTGGTACCTCTACCTAAGAACACTTCTACTTACAAACTTTTCTAGATAAGAAGCGGGTGTTCAAGATTTTTTTGCCTCTTCTCAAGAACCATTTTCCACTTACAATCCTGAGCCTCTGAAACTGTAACCGGAAAAGGCAGGGAGAAGCCTCCATGGGCCCTCTCTAGGAATCTCCTGGGAAGAAACAGCGCCAGAAAAGGTGGGGAGAAGCCTCTGTGGGGCCTCTCTAGGAATCTCCTGTGAGGAAAAAGGACCAGAAAAGGTGGGAAGAAGCCTCCATGGGGCCTCTCTAGAAATCTCCTGGGAGGAAACAGGGCCTGCACACTCCCTGTGGTTTCCCCAATTGCACACAATATTTGCATTTACATTGATTCCTATGGGAAAAATTGGTTCTTCTTACAAACTTTTCTACTTAAGAATCTGGTCACAGAACGAATTAAATTCGTAAGTAGTGGTACCACTGTATATGATTAATACCTATTTTGAATTATTTGGAATACAAAATTAGAATGTTCATTTAAATGGATGCAGTTTTTCAAAACCCAGTCAATTTTAATTTTTCTTCATTTTAAGATAGCCACTTTTATTTTTTCCCCAGAAGTATAACCAATTATGTCTAAACCTATTATTTTTGTCAAATAAATTTTTCAGTAAATACCTGACTTTTTTTAGCAGTAATATTAACTGCTATCATTTAATTCAAATACTGTGTTTCTTCCTTAT
Source organism: Erythrolamprus reginae (assembly GCF_031021105.1). NCBI lineage: Eukaryota > Metazoa > Chordata > Lepidosauria > Squamata > Dipsadidae > Erythrolamprus > Erythrolamprus reginae. The sequence goes on along the minus strand of NC_091955.1, from coordinate 22,202,436 downwards.
TTAAATTCCATATAAATATTTGTCTTTTATCCTTATTAATCTGATATACTGATACTGAATTGATTTCTATATGCATTCCATTATTAATTCTAAAGAATACTCTGGCTGAGTAATAAAGGACACATATAGTTTTAGTTTATGCCCTTAAACTATTAATTTAATTTCTGAAATTTTCTTTTCTTGATATATCTTCTTTACCAATGTGTCTAATGCCAATAAGAATAAGGAAGGATAAGCATAACAAAGGTTTACCTGACTTATTTCCTTTTTCAAAGCATTTTTGCTTAACAACCTTATGCCTCTTTATAAGTTTTATTACTTCCATTAAAACTAATTGCAATTCATTTTAAATTTTTGTAGTGTCTCAAACCATATCACACTTGTGATTTAATTCTAATTGCTTCAGTTCAATCACTAGAATTTCCTCCTGTTTCTACATAGTTTTCTTTCTAGATGATATCAGAGACATGATGTCAGAAACATTCATGAATGCTTTGTTAGAACCCCATCTGGCTGAGCAGGAAAATGAGGTAAAATTGATTTGGGGGAAATAAATACCTGAGCACAAAGCCGAAAGCACCAGCCTGAAGATGACGAGTGGGACCTCGTTGAAACATCACCAGGATTCTCTGAAACTTTCACGGGAAGAAGTTACTGTATCCCAAGACATACATACATACATAGATACATATATACAAACTGTTGTGGTTGGCTCTGGCCCAGCTCCTTCCCCAGGAAATGTGGAGGTGGAGGCAGGTGAAACGTCAACATGTCCTAGGCCTGTTTTGTTGCCGGCAGAGTCAGGGAATGTAGTTTCCTCGGACGAAAAAGAAGGTGGGGGTGACTTGGAAGAGGGGGGCTTGGCACACAGCCCAGGAAGCCAATCACCATTATCTTCGGTCAATTCGGATGACAAAGTGTTAGACCCACGCAGGCGCAGACTTATGCATCGAAGAGACCAATTGAGGAAATATTACAGGAGATAAGAGAGGCCACCTGTGTTTGGGTGGGGCTCCAGTAATTAGAGCTGCTGCTATAAATAGTAGCGTGCTAGTTTGGCCGTTGTGGAAGATTATCTGATCACAGTTCTTCAGGATCATGCGTCGCTGTGTCTGAACTTTGTTTGTGTATTTTTCACGCCTTTGACACCAAAGCAGAGTAAAGTGTGTGTGTGTTTCACTTCGTGGGAAGAAGGAGGGCTGTGACATTTCTTCACAGCTACTAGCTAAGTACTTAAAGACTGATTAAGGGACTTGTACAGCCGAAAGGTTGTTTTGGGGAAGAGTGCTCTTTGCAATACAAAAAGGGTGCTTTGTTTCTTTTGAATTTTGTGATAAAGGACATTGTTTTGAATTTTCAAACGTGTGTGTGTCTGAAATTTGTACCCGTGAATTTTCGGGAGGCTTCTACCAGAGAACATACATACATACATACATACATACATATATACATACATACATAAATACATACATGATAATGTTTTTTGTGTTGTCCAAAAATTTATAATTTATCTATGGCCAAGTCAAAATAATTTCCAAGTAAGTTTTGAATTTCTCTTTCTAAATCTTATTCCCTCAAATACTCAAGTGCTATGAACTTTAGCTTATTTTTATGTAATACTTTTGCATCTGTTCACAATACCTTTAATGTTAAAGAATTGCATTTTTTATGAAATGTTAAAGTTTCTATTTTAAAAGGCCAATATTGCAGCTGGAATATCCTCATTTTATGATAACTAAGTACATATGAAACGCAAGTGTAAAAAAACCCCAGACATTCTTTTTCGTAACAATCCTTGCAAATGTTCCTGGGGGCCTTCACTTTGATACAAAACAGAGGCAGCACTTGGATCAGACTGCATCTGTAAGCCATTTCCAGGGTTTTGAATCCTGTTGCTTATTTAATAGCTGATGAGTCACAAAACACCACCTGAAAGTACTTGTCAGGAATATGAAAGTTTGTATGACAGGTACTTCTTCTATATCAGACAAAACCATACATGAAAGGCATAGAGGTTGTGAGAAACTAGACTTGGCTCTGCCAAGACAGATGTCATGATTAGCTCATCATTCCCTTCCTTTGTCAGTGGTTGCTAGTTGACTGTGGGCCAAAATACACATTATCCTTATCCAGGAGATGCTGCAAAGGCTGTTGCCTCCTCTTGATGGATGATTCCTCAACTCTGAGATCACATTCAGTATGACTTAGCAGATGGATTAATGGTTACTTTTTCCTGATTTGAATCTCCTTCCCTTCTCAACAGCGGCTGGGAATGTACAATGGAGAGTGGGAGACCCATGATGTTATGGACACAGTCCAGGAGACCAGTAAGTCTCTGATATGGAAAGGAATCATTCACCGCAGATAAGGCTTATGGAAGCATCCCTACGGTGAGCATAATGCTTACTTTAGACCTCAATCAATCCAGGTTCACAAAATAGAGATAGGCATCCTTCAACTTCTTTATTGTTGTTCTGCATTACATGTTAATATATTTACAGGACTAACAGAATAGAATAGAATAGAATAGAATATAATTTTTATTGGCCAAGTGTGATTGGACACACAAGGAATTTGTCTTGGTGCATATGCTCTCAACGTACATAAAATAAAATATACATTTGTCAAGAATCATGTGGTACAACACTTAATGATTGTCATAGGGGTCAAATAAGCAATGAAGAAGCAATATTAATAAAAATCTTAGGATATACGCAACAAGTCACCGTCATACAGTCAACATGGGAGGAAATGGGTGATAGGAATGATGAGAAAAACTAGTAGAATAGAAGTGCATATTTAGTAGAAAGTCTGACAGTGTTGAGGGAATTATTTGTTTAGTAGAGTGATGGCGTTCGGGGAAAAACTGTTCTTGTGTCTAGTTGTCTTGGTGTGCAGTGCTCTGTAGCGACGTTTTGAGGGTAGGAGTTGAAACAATTTGTGTCCAGGATGTGAGGGGTCAGTAAATATTTTCCCCGCCCTCTTTTTGACTCGTGCAGTATACAGGTCCTCAATGGAAGGCAGATTGGCAGCAATTGTTTTTTCTGCACACATCATACTCTCTCACCCACACTCTCTAGCATAAAATATATCAATAGCAGGAAAATACTGAATTAATTAAAAAGAATCTCAAAAAGAAGCAGCTGTCATTTATTCTCTAATTCAGGAAATGGGTAACTCTTGCTAATCCATTTTATTAATAAAGATTGCTTCAAAGTGGTCTGGACATTATTTTTTCCCTCCCAGTTCTATCATTTTATATAAGTGACTGGGCCTCAGTCCAGATGCTGCATGTTTAGTAAGGACAAATTCACTGATCAACAGGAACATATGCATAAGCAGATATGGCTCTGCATGCTACCTGTGCCATAGGTTCGCCATCACTGGTATAAGGTCTCTTGCCGTAGGCAGGGATTTGGACTAGAAGATGTCCAGGGTCTTTCCAGCAATTAGATTCTATGTAATTCTATGTAAAAATCCCCAAATTCCTAACCAGTCCATTTGCTAAATTTTTCAGCAGAACCTTTCATTTCTCAGGCACTGTTGCATCAATATTGTTCCCAAATGCATTTCTTGCTCATGGAGCACATGTTAATGGATACAAGTATTTTATCCATTATACTTCTAATGAGTTCTAATGCCATAAATTTAATCATGGCTCAGGAGAAATTGAAAGTATATAAAATGTTTAATGCATTTTGTCATGTATCTTTATTATGCAACCACATGTTGTTAGAATACCACGGCGGACTAGAAATGCAAGCTAACCAGCAAGTTGAAAGACATGACGAGGTTCTGGTGTAGTGAAACAAATAAGAACATTACTGTTTTCCTCTGTGGAATTAATTTCCTTCTTTCCTGAGATATTAAAAACAAACATTACCAAACTGATTTAGCCCTCTGAAAATTCATTTCCACCAGTAATAGGGGCATCCTGGTGAATGGTGGTTAGTCAAATGTTGGTATCCATGCCCCATTCCTTTTGTAGAGTAAGTGTGTCTAACAGAGTATATACTCTGTTGAAAAAATAAAGGGAACACTTAAACAACACAATATAACTCCAAATAAATCAAACTTCTGTGAAATCAAACTGTCCACTTAGGAAGCAACATCGATTGACAATCAATTTCACATGCTTTTGTGCACATTCAACTTTGTACAGAACAAAGTACAGTGGTACCTCTACCTACAAACTCCTCGGAGAGGGGTGGCATACAAATCTAATTTATTATTATTATTATTATTATTATTATTATTATTATTATTATTATTATTACAAACACCTCTACTTACGAACTTTTCTAAATAAGAACCGGGTGTTCAATTTTTTTTTGCCTCTTCTCAAGAACCTTTTTCCACTTACAAACCCAAGCCTCCAAAACTGTAACCGGAAAAGGCAGGGAGAAGCCTCCTTGGGGCCTCTCTAGGAATCTCCTGGGAAGAAACAGGACCGGAAAAGGCAGGGAGAAGCCTCCATGGGGCCTCTCTAGGAATCTCCTGGGAGGAAACAGGGCCTCCACCCTCCCAGTGGTTTCCCCAATCGCACACATTATTTTATTTTACATTGATTCCTAATGGAAAAATTGCTTCTTCTTACAAACTTTTCTACATAAGAGCCTGGTCATGGAACGAATTAAATTCCTTAATAGAGGTACCACTGTATTCAATGAGAATATTTCATTCATTCAGATCTAGGATGTAGATTTTCACACTCTTACAGCAATGGTGTCAAAATCTGCTTTACATAATGCTTTACAGACAGTGACTGGCTACCAAAATTTTTTACTACCACACTGTGGGCATGGTTTATGCAGGATGCCCTGAATTTTCTTCCAACATCTTTCAGTGCAAATTGGCTGCTCTGGGGTGGAGCTCCATTTTCATTACCCCACTGCGTTCTCCCTCCTGGGCAGTAGCCCACCCCTGTTTACAGCACTCTCAGTGGTTTACAAATTCAGCAGATTTGCTCTCCCCAGCCCTATGCAATCTGGGTCCTCATTTTAATGACCTTGGAAGGATGGAAGACTGACTCAACCTTGAAGTCGGTCAGGATCAAACTGCTGGCGGTCAGCAGCTGCATTCTAACCACTGTGCCACAATGTCTTTTATGGATACCACTTGCTATAATATTGCTAGAGTGGGATACCATCAGCCTTACAAGGTAAACTTGACAGGAGTACCAGATTTATCTTTATTCTCAGATTACCCTGACAAAACTACATAAGTCTGAAATGACATCTCTCATCTTAATTTTACAACTAATGAAATAGGAAGCGTCCCTTTTGAGATGTTTGTCATACTCCCCAATAAACAAAATCTCACAGCCAACCCCCATTCAGTAAAAGACTTTGGAATACTAATATCAAATGACCTAAGTGCTAAAGCCCACTGCAATAATGTCACCAAAAAGGCTTCTAGAGTTGTTAACCTGATCCTACACAGCTCCTGCTCTGGCAATATCACACTACTCACCAGGGCCTACAAAACTTTTGCCAGACCCATCCTTGAATACAGTTCATCTGCCTGGAACCCATACCACATCTCGGACATCAACACCCTAGAAAATGTCCAAAGATACTTCACCAGAAGAGCCCTTCACTCCTCCACTCGAAACAGAATGCCCTACGAAAGCAGACTATCAATCCTAGATCTAGAAAGCTTAGAAATACGACGCCTAAAACACGATCTAAGTATTGCCCACAAAATCATATGCTGCAACGTCCTGCCTGTCAATGACTACTTCAGCTTCAACCACAACAACACAAGAACACGCAACAAATTCAAACTTAATATTAATCGCTCCAAACTTGACTGTAAAAAATATGACTTTAGCAATCAAATTGTCGAAGCGTGGAACTCATTACCGGACTCAGTAGTGTCAACCCCTAATCCCCAACATTTCTCCCTTAGACTATCCACGATTGACCTCTCCAGGTTCCTAAGTGGTCAGTAAGGGGTGTACATAAGTGCACTAGACTGCCTTTCGTCCCCTGTCCAATTGTCTTTCCTTTATCTCATATATCATATATCTTTTCTTCCTTTCATATATCTTCTCCTCTATTTTTATATCTTCTCTTTATGTATAATACTTCATGTCTATTCTCTTCAATATGTATTGTGTATTTGACAAAATAAATAAATAAAAAATAAAAATTCTTTCTGTGAATTCAGTTGCTTTTTATCTGACCTTTGTCCAGTTTGTGGGGCTTTTTTTGTCTTCCAAGATTATTCCCACATATTGTGACAAATACAAAAACTCAGCAGTGCAAGCAATGTGACTTAGCCTGGGAATAAATATCGAGAGGAAGTAAATCAGGAGAACAAATCAGAATGCGATAGTCTCCTATGCAAATGGGCTAGATATCGAAATACCAGGGTAAACCTTCAGCACAGAAGATACATATTTCTGTTTAAGGTGAAAACTATATAATGAATTCATAAGGTGTTCTGTCTGGGTGCCCCCAGACTTCAACACCAACTGGAAAAAGCAGCCAGACACGCTGGTAAAAGCAAAAGCACTTTATAGTTTGAAAAATAAACACAGAGAAAAACCTGTTCTTCCCAACAGGCAGGCTATGAGACTTCACAGCAGAGACCTGATGGCCAGACAATACAGCAGACTTCTTGCTGGCACACCCACCACTGTAGAGAATAAGACCCACACCTTTCCCCCCCAAGGTTTCAGTATTCAAAGTCACAAACCAGAATTCCAAGACGCCAAAGATCACAGCCAGGTCCCAGGACTCCCAAAGATAATACTCCACAAGCCAGGAAGGGTGGGTCTGCCTTTTCAGCCTTTCCAGAGAGCACCACACCCAAACCCAGCTGTTGCCTCTTTAGTGCTGAAAGTACCTGGCTAATTGTCCCCTTCGTTGTGTTGCTCTTCTCTGCTGGAGATCGATTATTGCTTGTGCATTTTCATCTAAGGAATCCAGGCTGCTTGCTGGGGAGAGCTCCCTCTCGGGGGACTCTGGCTGTCCTCCCTCTCCCTCAGCCTGAGATTCCTCCTCCCCGTCTGCCTGAACCTCCTGTTCCTCATCCTCCCCCTCTGAGCAGGAAGCCGGCAGAGGATCAGCTGTTCCCTGAGGGGCCTCAGACGGAATCACAACATAAGGAAACTGGTAAAAATATAGACTCTGGTTCATATTTGATTAATGTTAATTAATCAATTAAAAAACAACAACAGCCAATCCATTTTATTATTTTATTATGTAAACCACATTTTTCCTAACACAAAAAGCAGTATTTATACTCCTCAAAATCAAGGTATGGATTTAAAGTATTGTGTTGGTAATTCAAGGTTTAAATCAATAAACAAATGTGCCAGGTTCAATAAAACATGGTTTGTTGAACTAGCTGAATTATAACCAACAGACATGCCAAACGGAAACCATTTGAACATACAAAACTGATTCTGATTACTGTAGATCTGTAATCATGTCAATAAATAAGGGATTAACTATTTCTGCTGTCATTGTGATTCTTCCAAATCTATAATACTTTGGCGAACCAGTTTGATGTAGTGGTGAAGATACTAGGCTAGAAACTGTTTTAGGGATGAAGTCGGTGGGATGACCTTGGACCTATTCCTTTCTCTCAGCCCTAAGAAGCAGGCAATGCAAAACATTTTCTGAAATCTTGCCAGGAAAACTCCAGAGACAACAAGAGTTGTCAGGAATCAAGACCGAATCAAAGGATGGGCATTCTTGCCCGGGATTAATTTTTGATATTTAAATCATACTGTTTATCCTCAAAAGTTCCAACCAGAGTCCTCCTTCCAGTTTTATCTTAACAACAACTTTGTGAGGTAGGCTAGGCTGAAGGAGAGAGCAAGAGTGCCTATGAAGACTAGAAATGAAACTTTAACAGATTAACAGAGTTGGAAGCAGGGGTGGGCAGCAGGCAAGATGGGGTGGAATGTAGTTCCACCGGCGGAAATGAAGCTGTGTGCCCAGCTCCAGCTGACCAGTGGCAGTCACTTCCGGGATTACAGATCTTGGCTCAGCTCTCCTTTTTTCCGTTGCTGCTGCATCTGCGCTCCTTGCTTTTTTCCTCTTTCCTCCTTCCTGGCCTCGGACAAGCTTACCTCTCTCCCGCCCGGCTTCCCTCCAGTCTCACATGGCCACCTCCCGAGGCCAGGAAGGAGGAAAGAGGAAAAAAGCAAGGAGTGCGCAGCAGCAGGGAAAAAAAGGAGAGCTGAGCCATGCCATGCCAAAGCGGTCTGGGCTGTGGCCTTTTTCCCCTTGCGAAGACCTCGCTTCGCCTGCAGTTGAGATGAAAAGGCATCATGCAGCAATAATAACCTTGTAACTCTTCCTCGGCTTACCAATATTTTTAAATCACCTCCTCCCCTCCTCCTCCTTCTCCTTGGAAAGCGGCAGGGAAACCAGCACTGGCAGGAGTTGCAGGGGGCCCATTTTCTCCCCCTTCTTTTCTCAACAGCTGATCGGCACCCATTTGCTTAGCTACTGTTCTGTCGGGCTCTCTGGTAGACTCCTCCCAAAAATTCACAGGTACAAATTTCACACACACACACGTTTGAAAATTCAAAACAATGTTCTTTATAATGAAAATTCACATAAACTAAGCCCTCTTTTGCTATAGCAAAGAGCACTTGTCTCCAAACAAACTGGTAATTTGTACAAGTCCCTTATCAGTTCTGTGATACTTAGATTGCAGCTGTGAGGCAATTCACAGTTCTTCTTCTTTCACAAAGTGAAACACACTTTGTTCTGGTTTAGTTTCAAAGCGGGGAAAAATCAGCACACAAAAGGTCAAAGTCAGTAAAGCAGGCACGAAACACAACGATCAGATAATCCTCCACAATGGCCAAACCCACAGGCTGCTATTTATAGCAGCCTCACTAATTACCACAGCCCCACCCAACCACAGGTGGCCTCATTTTCTTTGATAATAATATCTCAGTTGTTGTTGCCTATGCATCGCTCTCCGCATGCGTGGCTGTATCATTAACTCTTGTTCTGAATCCAAAGAGAAGCTAGATAATTGATCTCCTTCTGAGCTGTCTGCCACACTCTCCTCCTCCCCTGTCACTCATGTCTTCTTGGTCAGTGGAGCCTTCATCAGCAGATTCCACCAGGGGCAAAACAGGCCTGCAGCATGTGGATGTCTCCCCCACATCCACAGTCCTTGGGGCAGGAGCAGGGCCAGAGCTAACCACAACAGCAACCCAGCCTTAGGCAGGGGGCAACCCAGGAAGGAGAGCATGGGAAACTCAAAGCAAATTGTCACCCCAGAGAGCGAAACTGGTGAGGTTGTAAGTCGAGGACTTAACAGTTGACTTGAATGATGATGATTGTTCAAGCCACTCCCACCTGGTCACATGGCCGGCAAACAACTCCTACCCAGTCACATGACCGTCAAGCCATACCCACAAAATAAGCCACACCCACAGTGTGGCAGTAAAACTTTTGGCTGCCCATTATTGGTTGAAAGGGACCTTTCATCTAGTCATCTAGTCCAAACCCCTGCCTAAGCAGGAGATCCTACATCTGCCTCTACCCAGGATTGAACTCACAACCTCCTGATTGTAAGGCAAGAGCTCAACCTCTACGCCATAGCAGCTGTTCTTCATCATGGTAGCCATGGCCGCATCTTGGATGTGGTAGTGGTGGTAGGCATCGTTCCCTCTAAGCTGAGCAGTGAGCAATCGCTCACTTAAAAATCATCATCAACTCAAAGTTTTCCAAACCTGCCCAGAAGCCGAGAGGGAAAGAGTGAGAGGGAAGGAGAGAGAGAGGAAGAGAGGAAGAGAGAGAGACAGATAAAAAAAGAGAGGAAGGAAAAGGGAAAGAAAACGAATGGGAGTAAGGAAGAGAGAAAGAAAATCAAAATCTAGTTTGAAACTAGCTCAACTACTTAAGTGGCATTTTGATATTGATAGAGTTGCCCTATTATGAGCTCACTGTTATAGACACACAGTACAGTATTTTATTTTGAAATTCTCTGAGGCAAAACAGGGTGGGTTTTTTATTTGTTTGTTTGTTTGTTTATTTGTTTTTGTTTGTTTGTTTGTCTATTTATTTATTTATTTATTTGTTTATTTATCTATCTATCTATCTATCTATCTATCTATCTATCTATTTATTTATTTATTTATTATTTCTGTGCCACCCAGTCCCGAAGGGACTGCTGCTCAGACACTATACTTTTCCGCCCACCCCCCCAAAAAATTAGAGGGAACACTGGTGGCAGGGATGTTTGTGCCTAATCATGTTTCCTTAGTTCATCTCTTTTTGATGTATTGGTTTCATGTTTAGGGGGGAAAACTCACTCAAAGGAATGACAGATGGGAATACCAGGGAAATCCTTTAGGTTCTGCTCTGTATGTGTATTTGCTATATGGATGTGTAATATCTGTAAACTCTGGAGATAGATAGATGAGAGTGGGGGAAAGGGGGGGGAAAGGGGGGGAGAGTAAAGGTAAATCTTGCAAAGCAGAAATTGCCCCCATAAAATCTGAACATTTGTCAACCTGTCTTGACAATTGCCATGCAGTGTTGTGCTTGCAGCTGTGTTGTGGAATTTACATTCTTTTCAAAGATAATTCTGCTGGTGCCAGACTACATCTACTAAGGAACAGATGGGATTAATAGAGCATATGTGTAAGATTTAAAAGCAGCAAGAGAATTTACCATGCATTACTGAATCATAAATGCATTACGTTGCGGACTTCAATTGGATTAAACTAAAGCTTTCTATAGCTTGAACACTTTATCTGGGAGCTGTTAAGGCGAGTCACATATGCCTCTGGAATTATGCTGCAGAGAATCCGGAAGACCTCTTTTGTTCTTCGGGGTTTAAATAATGGGGCTGATCTTCATCCCACTTTGTAAGGTTGAATGATATCATTAAAATGGCAGATGTTTAACTGCAGACCACATTTTATTTGTTTTAGTAAGGTTTCAGGAAGATAGCAGTGGTTCGCCATATTTGGAATGGAACATAGGCAACCCAGACTAATTTTTATTTTTTTTGGCTTCTTATAATACTGTTAGGAAAAGACTATTGTTGATACTGCTGGATTACCGGCTCTGCACATTTCAAAAATCTGCAACATCTGTGAGATGAAACTTGACGCTGAGGGCAATCACCCAGTGGAATGGCTTAGCTTCAGAAGTTGTAAGTGTTCCATCACTAGAGGCTTTCAAAAAGACTGCCTCTTCCCTCATACATCTCTGCATCCAGCAAGGGCCCACAGAGTTGGCCTTCTCCAGGTCCCGTCCGCCAAACAATGTTGGTTGGCGGGTCCTCAGGGAAGAGCCTTCTCTGTGGTGGCTCCGACTTTTTGGAACCAACTGCCCCCAGAGATCCACACTATCTCCACCCTAACGGTCTTCCGAAAAGCTGCTAAGACCTGGCTTTTCTGGCAGGTCTGGAATTAGGTTGATTGCAAGTATGTATGGTTTTTTTTTTATGTCATTACTCTTTTATTGTATTTTTGGTTTTTATTATTAGATTTTAACTTTTTTTTATTGTTGTTGAATTTATTTCTACTGTTAGCCGCTCAGAGCCCAATTTGGAGTGAGCGGCATATAAATACAATAAGACAGGCAGGCAGGCAGGCAGGCAGGTAGGTAGGTAGGTAGGTAGGTAGATGGAAATAGATAGATAGATAGATAGATAGATAGATAGATAGATAGATAAAAAGATAGATAAAAGATAGATAGATAAAAAGGTAGATAAAAAGATAAAAAGATAAAGATAAAAAGATAAAAAAATAAGAGACCGAAGAGAGAGAGAGAGAGAGAGACAGACAAAGACACAGACACCAGGGTTGGGTCCTAACTTACTTACCTCACTGGCATTTTGCCTCCTCCCATGCCACATGGGCACGCCTCATGGCCTGTGCACATTTTGCATGTAGACATATGCGCAGTGATGAAAAAATTTTAAAAGTCTAAAATAAGAAGTTGAAAACAAGATGGAAACACATATGCAGAGCCGGAAACCCGGCTTCTGTTCATATGCAGAAGAAAAGAGCCGCCCCGAGTCCTCAGAGATGGGCGGCATACAAATCAAATAAATAAATAATAAATAAATAATAAATAAAAAACCTGGGGTGGGGGGAAGATGGTGGCATCCACAGACTGGAATCTACTGTACCAGTTCCGTGATGTCATTGTGATGTCATCAGCAAGTTGCTACCGGTTTGGGGAAACTGGAGCACATGTGTGTGTTGCAGTGCCATTGCCAAGCCTTCAATTTCTATCAGTGTAACAGTCTTATCAAGCTTTGTAATACATCATAGGACATGCTCCAGCATAGTATTGTTTGTTTTTCATGTTAACAGTGAAATGGAAGCCTTGTACCTACATGAGTGTTAGGCACCAGTTTGTTTCTTACATTCTCCTTAAACGCAAACATTTTTATCTCTCTCCAGGTTTGAAGGGGCTCTGGAATCTGCAAAAGGAGTGTGGGAATTTTGCACACCTGTATCATTGGAGGTGGGAGGGGGGTTGCTTCAAACTGAAAAGAATAAAAAAGAATCAAACTTCTGATATTGTTTTTTAATTTTGCTTTCTAAGCAGTTTTTCAGTTCCTGTCTACTATGTCAGTGGTTCTCAATCTGGGGGTCGGGAACCCTTTGGGGGTTAAATAGCCATTTCACAGCGCTCCCCTAAAACCATAGGAAAAGTCAAATTTCCCATGGTGTTAGGAATTAAAACTTCTATTCTGGCGCCTTGGAACATATTTTTATAATCCGACCAATCAGGCGTTTCCATTGGGGGTGTCTCTCTGACCTTCCTGCCAATCAGCTTAAAGCTCTGTAGGAAGAATTGGTGCTAGACTTATGGTTGGGGGTCACCACAACATGAGGAACTGTATTAAGAGGTCACAACATTAGAAAGGTTGAGACCACTGACCTATGTCAATGGGGACAATCCAGTGTGAGACATAGAATCACATTATACTGAAAATAGTTACACTAATCTGCAGATTCAAACAATCAAAATTCACCTAATACTGCTAGAGCAAGGGAACCTCAAGATGATGGACTTCAACTCCCAGAATTCCCTGGTCATCATGGCTGGCCAGGGAATTTTGTGAATTGATGTTGCCAAGGTTAGACATCATTTTTAATGTGTTTTTTTTTTACATCAACATCAATACATGAACAGTTTGGCATCTGGGTTATATTAGTTTTTTTACAAATAAAAATATTAGTATAAATAATACTTGATACATTAATTAAGCTTACATACTCCTGGTATTAATACTCCTATTTGCATTAAGATATAAACTTTTGTTATTTAATTATTCAATATTTCAACATATTCTAATGCCAATTACAACATTGCTTAAGCGTGAATAATAATACTATCTTTCAACCTCTAATCTTTCCATTTTATTCTTTAATTTATTCCTTTTTATTCGGCCATCTTTACTAATCCTAGTATAGTATACATATTGTATTATAATCTAATTCCCTTACTCCATCCTGACAACAATCACCATATTATTTAAACCAAGGCTGAGCATCCTTGAGCTAAAGAAAATTGCTTCTTTACCTCAGTGGGTGATTTAAATATCTCTCCAATGCCTTTTCCCCAAATGTCTGAAGAGGCAACTGCTCCTCTCTCCAACCAAATATACAATATTGTGATATTATTACTAGCATACCTTGCAGAATTTGTAGTGATGGTAATCTTCAAATTACAGCCATTGTTTCAGCAAATGTCCTCAAAGTTATGGCCATTACATCATCAAAATGCAGCCGGCCCCAAGTATGACCCCTTGCCTGCCTATCTAAACTCCAATTTATTTCTTTTTGACCCTCTGCATTCCATGACCCCTGTCATCCTAGCTGACCTCCTTTCCTTCTTGCTCACACTGCTGATCAAACATACTTGCTCCAACTTTTCAAGAGGCAGCTGCTGGCCTCCCGAGGCTGTCTTTCCAAGGCTGTGTGTAGCCATTTCCTCATTGTTTTATTTTTATTTTATTTATTTATTTTGTCCAATACACAATGAGGGTTTTAGTGGGTATATATCTATATACACATAGTAAAATACATGATGAAGGTTATAGAAGAGATACTTATAGTAAAATATATCTAAGAAATAATAGAAAAGAAGGTATAGTAATAGAACATATCAATGAAAGAATAGAAGAAGAGATATAGGAATAGAAGAAAGGTATAGGAGATATAGGAAAGCAATAGGACAGGGGACGGAAGGCACTCTAGTGTACTTGTACTCGCCCTTTACTGACCTCTTAGGAATCTGGATAGGTCAACCATAGATAATCTAAGGGTAAACTGTTGGGGGTTTGGGGATGACACTATGGGATCTGGTAATGAGTTCCATGCTTAATTGTTCACTTGAACGATGATGATCGTCCAAGCCACTTCCACCTGGTCACATGGCCGGCAAGCCACTCCTACCTAGTCACATGACCATTAAGCCACACCCACAAAATAAGCCACACCCACAGTGTGGCAGTAAAAATTTTGGCTACCCATTACTGGGTACAGGGCAGTCAAAAAGGCAGAGATTAGGAGAGATGGGCAGATGGGGGCAATTGAAGGCAATCACTTACCTTATTGAAACTTGGGGCTGGGAGGATTCAAGCCAAATTAGTCCTGGAATTTGGTTAATAGTAGCAATGGCAGTTGCTTGCATTTCCCATCATTAAGCAATGCAATCACATGACCTCATACTCACACTCAACGGTATCACTTAGCAATGGGAATTTCTATCCCACTTCTCATCATAAGTCAAGATCTATTTGTAACTGTTTTTTCAGCAAAGAAACCAATAAGCATACAAAATCTGTTTTAAAGTACTTCAAATATTATAGAGCCAAGTGATGTAAATGGACAGTATGAGCATTCCAACTAGAATATGTGATGGGTATACAGTGTTCCCTCTATTTTCGCGGGTTTGAACTTCGCGAAACGTCTATACCACGGTTTTTCAAAAATATTAATTAAAAAATACTTCACAGTTTTTTCCTCTATACCACGGTTTTTCCTGCCCGATGACATCATATGTCATTGCCAAACTTTTGTCTCCCTTTAAAAAACATTTTTTAATAAACTTTAATAAATAAACATGGTGAGTAATAATCTAAATGGTTGCTAAGGGAATGGGAAATTGTAATTTAGGGGTTTAAAGTGTTAAGGGAAGGCTTGGGATACTGTTCATAGCCCAAAATAGTGTATTTACTTCCGGATTTCTACTTCGCAGAAATTCGACTTTCGCGGGCGGTCTCGGAACGCATCCCCCGCGAAAATCGACGGAACACTGTATCTGAAAAAAAAAAGGAAAATAAAACGACGCATCTCATGGAAATCCATAATCATTGAGCAAAAAATAAAATCAACGGAACTTTACCATATTGCTTCAAAATTGTCCTCCTTCTGTCAGTAGATAAGAGAGCAGGTTTGAACAGAAGATTACTGCTTGCCAGATGTAAAATTATCTTTGTATAGTTGAATGTTCTTGGCCTCTTCTACCACATTCCTTTAGAGAGAATAATAGGTGTGAGGCAGGGTAATCGTTCAAATATACAGTACTATATCTCTGTAATTGCTAAGAGTTACTTTAAAAAAATGTCTTATTGGTCTTTGTAAATGTTCCCACTGGAGGAAAGAAATTAGTTGATGTATTAGTGGCTTCTGATTGTCAGTATCTTTATAATTTCCTTTCGTTTGTGGGAGCAATTTCCACTGAACCTAACTCTCTGTATCTTTGATTGTGTGAAAAAAATGTACAACAAAAAACTTTTGTCTAAAATATGGTGTTATTTTAAATGTAAAGCTTCTGTTATTTGTAACTTACCTCTGCGTATTAGTTGCTACTATTTGATATGTAGTACAAACAACCTATTTTGTATTCCACCATTTTGGAGAATTTTTCTACAAATCTAAGGCATGAATTACACCATTCAATAGGTGAATAATCATTATTGAATAAATCTTAATTCCAGTTTTTCATTCTGAAATGCACAAATTTACATTACTAAATTATTGTTTTATTTTTCTTTGTCTAAGTAAACACATCTGATTGATTTGCCTGCATATTCTCATAAAAAGCAGCAGAATGATCTCAGGCCCAAACAGGAGATAGATTTCATAATGATTAAATATTTGAATCACCAGGATAATTTAGGCTTAACAAAAGCTGTTAGAAAATCTTGTTTCACATCTGTTAAAAATGGTGTAACAGATAAAACCAAAAGCAGATCTATGTATTGCTGTGGTTAAACAAGAACAATACAATGAAGGTTGCATTCAGATATACAACTGAGCCAACTGGATTATCAAATTTGAAATCATGATTCAAGTCACAGTGTGCTACCTCTGATTATGTAACGCATAAGCCATTAACCAAAAGTGGCTGACCATGTTATCAAAGTAAGAGAGATATTACAGGAAGCTGATTTGGGATCCAAAGAAAGGGCAATAAAGTTAGACTATAATTGCCGGGGAAGGAGAGACAGATATAAGATCATTGTTATTGTTGTTGTTGTTGTTGTTGTTGTTGTTATTATTATTATTATTATTATTATTATTATTATTATTATTATGTCAATACAACACAGCAAACGAGATCACTATGCTGGATTTCGTATTTCATCACCAGTCGGGCACTTCCCAAGCACCTAGGACTGTGTGATGTAACGGCAAATTATGTTTGCTGATCCCAGTAAAGCGGCCTTTTGCAATTGACAGATGGAGATTTTGTCAATTCCGATGGTTTTCAAATGTCCGCTTAGATCCTTTGGTACTGCGCCCAGCGTGCCAATTACCACTGGGACCACTTTCACTGGCTTATGCCAGAGTCGTTGCAGCTTGATTTTTAGATCTTCGTATTTCACTAATTTCTCTAGTTGCTTCTCCTCAATTCTGCTGTCTCCTGGGATTGCGATGTCGATGATCCATACTTTCTTTTTCTCCACAATCACAATGTCTGGTGTGTTATGCTTCAGAATTTGGTCAGTCTGAAGTCGGAAGTCCCACAGTAGTTTTGCTTGCTCATTTTCGACCACTTTTTCGGGCTTATGATCCCACCAGTTCTTTGCCACTTGTAAATGGTAGTTCCGGCACAAGTTCCAGTGGATCATCATCATCATCATCATCATCATATTATTATTATTATTATTATTATTATTATTATTATTATTATTATTATTATTATTATTATTATTATTTGCCTTGATACTAAAATAGTTTGGCTGACCTTGAGTGGAAGGGAAGGGAATTACACTTAGAAATGGCAATTACTTTGCAGTTCCATTATAAACTAACATAAACTTCAATTATTTCCTAGGGTATCCCAATATACAACATTTTGCAATGATGTAATAATACAAAAAGAAAAATAATTTTTTGGGGGAAGATAAAAACTCAGACTTGCTTTTAAGTAAGGGAAGAAACAGAGGTAAAGAAAGAATGCAGGCTTACTCTGAAACCCATTCATACATTATTTTTCCAAGATAAATGGATGAAACAGATGACAGCTATTTCTCCTGTAAGTGGTTATCAGAAGTAATGTCTAGCCGATCTTAAATGGCTTTCCCAGGATAACTTTCCTGGGCTTTACTAAAAGAATAGAGGTTAAATCAATTTAATTCTGTCATGCTCAACAGATTGATCATGCCACTTTCACTGGCTCCTAGTATGAAAATGACTGACCCCATGACAGCAACGTCTAGCTGGCTTATATTGTAGATGCAAAGCTAAGCAGTGATTCATGGTTTGTCATGTTCCTTGAATGAATCACTTCCCACTGGTTCATGAGATCTGCCCTCCCACCTCCCTTGGTACGCTATCCGGATTATCTGTTCATCTGCTTGAAGCATCATCTAATTTCCTTTTCATTAAGCAGACTGACCCTACAGTCAGGTTTGACTGATTTCTGACTTTTTGGCCAAGTATAAACTGTTTTTCAGCGTCTGTTCTGAGCTATGCTGTCATAAAAACAGTGTGATACATCTATAGCAGGCATGTCAAACGTGCAACATCATGGCGTCGTCATGTGACACATGGGACTTTTCCCCCCTTTGTTAAACTTGGCGGGGGCATAATGTATTTGGCACATATGTCGAGAGTTTCACACCCCGATCTATAAGGAAAGAAGTTATGTTCAAAATACTCAAGAGCCTTAACACTGTGGAATTTTTAGCACTTGCTGAGAATTTGTATTTTTCAGCAGGCCTGGAAAAAAAAAATCATTCTGGATTATTATGAAACAAAATAGAGATGGATGGATGGATGGATGGATGGATGGATGGATGAATTCATTTATTCATTCATTCATATTTATTGATTTATAATATAATAATACAAATACAACAAAAAAGAAGTCAAATGTAAAGTCTAAAAAGATAAAATCCCAATTAAAACCCACAGTTAAACTAACCAATCAACATACATGCATACCATTCACACAATTTGGCCATGATAGATGTCAATGTCAATTTTATGTGTGAGCATGCATGTAAGCCACATGTGCAAGCAAAGCACATGTGCGGAAGTCTGGGTGTGCATAGAAGGCACACACACATTCACATTTTTGGTGTGGGGCAAACCGGTGGTAAATATATCTGAAACCCGCTTCTGAATGGGATACAGAATAACAGAAACATTTTCTCAGATAAGTCAATTTATCATTCAGGAAAACTCACATATGAGACTTGAAGTCATGTACTTTGACTTACCCAAATTCATCTTAAAAGTATTGTTAATCCAATGTGAGGCATCATGCAGATGATGATAGGTTTACATTAATATGTTTCTACATTCTTTATTATGGGCTTTATAGTAAAAGATCTGAGTCTTTGCTTAGAACTGAACTGATTGAAAGGCAAGCAAATATATGTGGCATATGTGACTTTCACATTTTCCCCCTTTTTTTGTAGCAGGATTAGTTAATAGGCAGTTTAATAACCATGTTAGCTATCAGATTTTAGAACTGAAAATAGTGAAAACTGCAGTGAAAATTCTAAAATAGCTGAAAAGAATGAAGATTTAAAGAAGATCTGGAGAACTTCCCCATCAGTGTTCCATATAGATCCAGGTTATTCTAATTTAACCTGGAATTGAATAACAACAATTGCAGGAGAAGATAGATAATCTATTATGGTTCTAGGGGAGGGAAACATAAATTTTTAAAACTATTGGAAAATGTCCAAACAAATGGCCTGCTTGTAATTTGTTTTGCTTATCTTTCATTCTCACACCCTTGCCTTTAAGAGAAGATGTCAAAAGAACAAGCGATCCCTGTCCTCTAAGGCTCCAGAGGTGTTTTGGGAGTTTCTCCTTTATCTTACCTGCTGGATGCCAAACACTACTTCTATATATGCTTCTAAGTTAAATGTATCTATTTATTGCACCAGCATTCAGATGCAATAAATAGTTTGGATCCTTTGAACTCATATAAGATGCTGCTCCTTTGAACTTACAGAAGAGCTTGCTATCTCCTTTCTTCATAAATTGAAATCTAATGTTTCACTTTGCAGAGTGCTTTGATTTTTCTTTCTATGACCCTTGTAGGATCTGCAGAAATGCAACTATCATAGTTGCTTTACGCCTGGAGAATATACCCTTTTCTGTGATTCCAGTAAGCTTAAAGAATGGCTTATAACTAGACTTTACTATCACACGCTGTGAAAGAAAGACAGTTGAAAGAGGTGCTTCAAGCTCTTGAAAGAAAGAGTTTTTGAAGGAGCTGAAATAAAGAAGGAGTGGAGTTGTATTTGGAGAAGAGCCTTCTCTGTGGGGGCCCTGGCCCTCTGGAATCAGCTCCCCCTGGGGATTCATACTGCCCCCACCCTCCTTGCCTTTTGTAAGCGTCTGAGACTCATTTATACCACCAGGCTTGTGGTCATTAGACACTACCCCCTGGCCAATGAATGCATGGTAAGTTTGTTGACTGAATGGATATGAGTGTATTTTAATTGGTTTTCAGGTTTTAGATTTTTAACTTTAATTAATTGGATTTCAATGTACAGTAATACCTCATCTTATGAACTTAATTGGTTCTGGAAGGTGGTTCGTAAGGCAAAAAGTTCGTAAGACGAAACAATGTTTCCCATAGGAAACAATGTAAAAGCGATTAATGCATGCAAGGGGGGGAAAACCGCAAAATGGTGCTCCGCTGGGCACCGCCGCCTGGCTGTCACCTTTTAAAACAGCCGGGGGGCTTCTCGGCGTTCTCCCGAACCCGAACTTTTCGGGTTCGGGTTCGGGAGGCCGCCGAGAAGTGCCGCCGCCTGGCTGTCACCTTCTGACACAGCCGGGGGGCTTCTCGGTGTTCTCCCGAACGCTGAACCCGGATGTTCGGCAAAAATTCGGGTTCAGGTTCGGGTTCCAGAGGCCACCAAGAAGCGCCTGGCTGTTTTAGAAGGTTACAGCCGGGTGGCGGTGGGTGGCGGAGCACCGTTTTTGCGATCAGCAGCGGCATTTTTGGCCGATATGGAGGCTGAAAGGGAGGTGGGGAATCCCAATAGGGAATTCCATGGGCAGAGCTTTGATGTCATGAAGACGTCCTTCCTGGAGGCCACGTTTCAGCCGATTCTGATGACCCAGGACTCGGAATGGAAGCAACACAGCCAGAATGAAGACTTAACTCCTCTTAACTCCAACTTTCCCCCAAATGTCCCATCCTTCAGGAGCCAATGCACCTTCAATAGTTCCGGGCTGCTCTTATTTTATTTATTTTATTTTTATTTATTTATTTATTTTGTCCAATACACAATAATACACAATGAAGGTTATAGAGGATATAGTAGAGAAGAAATACAAGATATAGGAGAGACTATAGGACAGGGATGGAAGGCACTCTAGTGCGCTTATGTATGCCCGTTACTGACCTCTTAGGAATCTGGAGAGGTCAACCGTGGATAGTCTAAGGGTAAAATGTTGGGGGTTAGGGGATGATACTACAGATTCCGATAATGAGTTCCACGCTTCGACAACCCGATTACTAAAGTCATATTTTTTACAGTCAAGTTTGGAGCGGTTGATAGGAACAGCCTCTGGACTAATAGAAGTTCTGAGAGCAGCCATCATTCAGGGAATTTGGTCCTAGGGAGTCCTTGTCACAGGGAAAGTTCACTGGAACTGCAGCACAACCCAGACAAAACTGTGTTGCTGCAAACCTGCACGTAACCAGGCCAGACAAACAAGGCAAGCATTGCAAATAGGGTAAGGCAAACAGGACAAGGCAAGCAGGGTCAGGGAAACAAGGCAAGTAGGGCAAGGAACAGCAAAGCGAAGCATCCAGACGTCAGTAATAGCACGTGAGACTGGAAAAAGGCAACATTTGTTCCCGACAAACATCCCTTCCAATGGTGTCTCTTTAAATCTCATTCTCCAGGTGAGCCTTATAAAGAGGGGTGGGGTGCCTTCCTCCTGAGTCATTGCATCACCCTGCACTTAACCCTCCTCCTCTCCATTCTCTGTGCTCAGAGATTGGGGGAGGTGGAGGTAATTTTATTTATTTATTTATTTGCTTGTTTATTTATTTATTTATTCATCCATCCATTCATCCATACATCCATACATCCATACATCCATCCATTTAGTTAGTTAGTTAGTTGGTCCAATACATAATACACATTGAAGAGAATAGATATGTAGTGGATCTTCTCCGGGTCCCGTCAACTAAGCAATGTCGCCTGGCGGGACCCAGGGGAAGAGCCTTCTCTGTGGCGGCCCCAGCCCTCTGGAACCAACTCCCCCCAGAGATTAGAACGGCCCCCACCCTCCTTGCCTTTCGTAAACAACTTAAAACCCACCTCTGCCTCCAGGCATGGGGGAATTGAGATCCTCTTTCCCCCTAGGCCTTTACAATTCTATGCATGGTGTGTATGTATGTATGTATGTATGTTTGGTTTTTATATTAATTGATTTTTAATCATCAATACCAAATTACTATTGTACACTGTTTTATTGTCGCTGTTAGCCGCCCCGAGTCTCTGGAGAGGGGCGGCATACAAATCCAATAAATAAATAAATAAATAAATAAATAAATAAATAAATAAATAAATAAATAAATAAATAAATAAATAAATAAATAAATAAATAAATAAATAAATAAATAAATAAATAAATAAATAAATAAATAAATAAATAAATAAATAAATAAATAAATAAATAAATAAATAAATAAATAAATAAATAAATAAATAAATAAATAAATAAATAAATAAATAAATAAATAAATAAATAAATATAACTAAAGAAACGAATAGAAGAAATGATATAAAAGTATAGGTGAACATATTTGAAAGGAAGAAAAGATAAATGAGATAAGGAGAGACAATTGGACAGGGGACGGAAGGCACACTGGTGCACTGATGCACGCCCCTTACTCATCGTCAGAGCTACATTATCCCTCTGCTCCACTGTCTGCCCTCTCCTTTTATATTGCTTGGTCATCCTGCACCTTCTCTTTTGCTGGCAGCCCAAGGCGACTGCTCCTCCGGTCATTCTTTCATTGGCTCCAGCTCTGTCTCATGCTCCTTTGGGACCTAGGCTCTGATGGGGCCATGTAGAAATGCTTTGTTCATTCCCTAAAAAATTGTGCAATTTTTGAAGCAATGTTTGGTTTGAAAATGATTTTGAAGAAATGCTTCAGACTATTCACAAGTATAAATACAAGCCCCTTCTGTTTTTCATTAAAGCCATTGGATTTTCCCTCACAGGGAGGTCTATGCAACCTTGAATTTCTTTCAGACCGATGCAGATAAGTGGCTTGTTCACATGAATCTCTCATTTGGAATAATTTTTTTCCCCTTTGTCTCTTTTAAATATTACAATATGATAATAACTTTTATTGTTTCCTGTATGTCAAAGATTTGGGGAGGGGGTTTGTCAGATATAATCATGGGGTTTTAAACTATGCATTTCTACTATAGTGGTAGTATAATTGAGTTTCAAAAATGTTAGAGTTTGTCAAGAAATATGGAATAATATTTTGCTTTAAACTTTTATAGTGTAATCCTTAACTATATAAGATTCTGAATCTTTATTTCCTATCAAAAAATATCCTTGGCGGGATTGATAGCATGAGCAAATGAAGAAAGCAGCAGCACAATATTGTAAAACTCTCAAACCTTTTTGTATAAGCATCAAAATATCACACATATATTTACTATTTATTTATTTATTTATTTATTTAATGAAGCAGAGTGGACCAACACCACCAGGTGATATCACTCCCCGTATCAACAAAGATTGTGGAAACTTCACATTGGACTTCAAGCATTTTGCATTGTGTGCCTCTCCAGTCTTCCTGCATACATATTTCGACAGGGAGTCATTGCTCACAGTCACTCATGCCCTTATCACCTCGAGGTTCGATTACTGCAACGCTCTCTACATGGGGCTACCTTTGAAAAGTGTTCGGAAACTCCAGATCATGCAGAACGCGGCCGCGAGAGCCATCGTGGGGCTTCCCAGATTCGCTCACCTATCTACAACACTCTGTGGCCTGCATTGGCTGCCAATCAGTTTCCAGTCACAATTCAAAGTGTTGGTCATGACCTTTAAAGCCCTACATGGCATTGGACCAGAGTACCTCCGGAACCGCCTGCTACTGCACGAATCCCAGCGGCCGATAAGGTCCCACAGAGTTGGCCTTCTCCGGGTCCCGTCGACTAAACAATGTCGTCTGATGGGCCCCAGGGGAAGAGCCTTCTCTGTGGCAGCCCTGGCCCTCTGGAATCAACTCCCCCCGGAGATTAGAACTGCTCCCACCCTCCTTGTCTTCCGTAAACTACTTAAGACCCACCTATACCGCCAGGCATGGGGGATTTGAGACACCTTTCCCCCAGGCTTATTATAATTTATGTTTGGTATGTATGTGCTGTTTGGTTTTTAATTATGATAGGGTTTTTAGTTTTCTTTTTTTAAATATTAGATTTGTGCCAGCATAATATTGTTTTTATCATTGTTGTGAGCCGCCCCGAGTCTTCGGAGAGGGGCGGCATACAAATCGAATAAATTGTTATTGTTATTGTTATTGTTATTGTTATTGTTATTGTTATTGTTGTTGTTGTTGTTATTGTTATTGTTATTGTTATTGTTGTTGTTGTTATTGTTATTGCTATTGTTATTGTTGTTGTTGTTGTTGTTGTTGTTGTTGTTATTGTTATTGTTGTTGTTGTTGTTGTTGTTGTTGTTATTATTATTATTATTATTATTATTATTATTATTATTATTATTATTATATTCTGGGTCTTTGGTTTCCAAATGAGATGCAAAAGTTTTCACAGTCTGTGTTGATTTAATTTTAGGGCACATCCACCAGAGATGATAATAAGTTGCTCGCTCCTTATTGCAGTTCCAGCATTTTGAAGACACTATCGGGAACATTTTTAACAATCGTGCCAGAGGTAAATGTTACCTATAAATCCTCTTGTATATATTTTCCTTATATGATGCCACTGGAGTCAATTTGTAGTTTACCTCCCAGATTTTATCCCATTCTGCCAAAGTGATTGAATATCTGAAATTTTGTGTCCATGCAATCATTGTCTCCTTTCTTCTTGATGGACTTTTGTAATGAGGGAGGCTCATAGCCTATTCTGCCTGCCTGCTGTGATATACATGTGTTGTGCTTGGGCTTGGGCCAGCTGCTGCCCCCACGTCTGTGAGAGCTGCGTCACAGAGTGATTGCGAAAGCATGGCTGACAGCCAGGAAAACGTGGCAGACAGCTCAGAGGATGTAGCAGAGGGTTCAGAGGAGTTGTCAGACAGCCCAAAGGAACTGGCAGACAGCCCAAGGGACTTGGCAGGCAGCCTGTCGGATAGCCTCTCTTCTCTGGATTTGGACACCAAACAGATAATCAATATGCGTAGCCGTAGACAGTGTTCCCTCTAATTTTTTTGGGGGGGTGGGCGGAAAAGTATAGTGTCTGAGCGGCAGTCCCTTTGGGACTGGGCGGCACAGAAATAATAAATAAATAAATAAACAAACAAACAAACAAACAAACAAACAAACAACCCTGTTTTGCCTCAGAGAATTTCAAAATAAAATACTGTACTGTGTGTCTATAACAGTGAGCTCATAATAGGGCAACTCTATCAATATCAAAATGCCACTTAAATAGTTGAGCTAGTTTCAAACTAGATTTTGATTTTCTTTCTCTCTTCCTTACTCCCATTCGTTTTCTTTCTGTTTTCCTTCCTCTCTTTTTTCTATCTGTTTCTGTTTCTCTCTCTTCCTCTCTTCCTCTCTCTCTCCTTCCCTCTCACTCTTTCCCTCTCAGCTTCTGGGCAGGTTTGGAAAACTCTGAGTTGATGATGATTTTTAAGTGAGCGATTGCTCACTGCTCAGCTTAGAGGGAACTATGGCCGTAGAGCAATGCAATGTAGGGCTCAATTAAGGGATTATCAACAGTCTGGTGTCACCTGTGTTTGGGTGTGGTCCACAGAATGAGGGCAACAGTTACAAAAGGGAACAGAGGCAGAGGCAAACCATGGATGTTTATCTGTGTGGTTTGTGTGGTTGCTGTTCCCTGCTTTGAAGCCTCTGCTCTGTGCTTTTGGATTCAACCCAGCATTGTGGGAGTTGAAAAACCTGTGAATAGCTGCTGCTATCGGGCCTCGAAAATTCGGAGAACTCTTGAAACGTTCCTGCTACGTGAACTTTGTATTGGTTTGATTTTTCATGAACTTTGTATCTATCTGAATTTTTGCCTTGAACTGTGTTTTACGCCTGAAAAATAAGTTTTGTTTTATCTTTTCTTTTATGTTTAATACAAGTTTGCTGCTTAGCAATGCTCGTGTGTGCCTGACCTTCTTTCCTGGACCTTTAATTACCGCCTGAGCCCTGTCAGGCAGAACAACATGTAACCAAGAAAATATCGTCCTTCTCCTTCAAATAACCTGGCCCAAGCCAGGTGGTGTTTTAAGCATGACAACCAGTGCACTCAAAAAACATATACACATGCTGCTGCCATTTATATGCCATCTGTATGTACAAGAGAGGGAATTTGCAACATGGTAGCATAAAATTCCATCAGTTTGAAGAAGCTGTCAGATCCTCTTAGTCACCTTGTAAATTCATTTCAGTCTATGGAAAAAATAGTAAAAAAACAAAGGGTAGCAATAATTTCAGCACATCAGCTATCAAGACAGACTTTGGTTTACTTTTGATCATGGACTGGGATGTTAAACTCATGGCCTGTGGGACAATCTGGCCCATGGGGGTGTTTCGATCTGGCCTGTGGACCGCCCTGGGAATAGAAAAGGATTGATCTGATCCTATTAACCTACCCAGGCTTCAATTGCTCTGTGGAATCCAGAGTATGATAAAATGGTCTTTCGAGACTGAAGGATGCCAACGCAAATGCAGATTTGTGGTTCCTCTGCCAGCAAAAATGGAGCTAGGGAGGGCCATGTGTGGCCCTCCCTAGCTCCATTTCCACTGGCAGAGGGTTGCAGCAGGCCATTGTACGGCCCTTCTGCGATCTGTTTTTGCTGACAGAGTGTTGCAGGAAACTGTTGCAACTGAAAATGGAGTTTGGAATCCCGTTTTTGCTGGCAGAACACTCGGGTTACCACAGGTGCCCCCAACATAAGTAATGTAATCTGCATTGGTTGCCAATCAATTTCTGGTCACAATTCAAAGTTTTGGTTATGATCTATAAAGTCCTTCATGGCATCGGTCCAGAATATCTGCAGGACCGCCTTCTGCCGCACGAATCCCAGTGACCGATTAGGTACCACAGAGTTGGCCTTCTCCGGGTCCCGTCGACTAAACAATATCTTTTGGCGGGTCCCAGGGGAAGAGACTTCTCTGTGGAGGCCCCGACTCTCTGGAACCAGTTCCCCCCGGAGATTAGAACTGCCCCCACCCTCCTTGCCTTTCGTAAACTCCTTAAAACCCATCTTTGCTGCCAGGCATGGGGGAATTGAGATATCTCCCTCGGGCCTATACAATTTATGCATGGTATGTTTGTGTGTATGTCTGCTTAATAACGGGTTTTTTAAAATGTTTTTAAATTATTAGATTTGTCATGAATTGTTTCATTGCTGTTGTGAGTCACCGCTAGGCTACGGAGAGGGGCGGCATACAAACAAACAAACAAACAAACAAACAAACAAACAAATAAACAAACAAACAAACAAACAAACAAACAAACAAACAAACAAACAAACAAACGCCCACAGTGTGGTAGTAAAATTTTGGTAGCCCTTCACTGATGACATGAAACAGAAGACACCAATAATGTTGATAGCTTCTGTTACCTGCAGCTATACATTGCATATACTGTAAATGTAAAATGCAAGCACAAACTCCTTTTCCAAACCTTTTCAGGATGGTCTGGGCCTAGAAACCCTAGAAATGATGGAGAAAAACAAAGGTCTCTTTTGCAGGGGAAGGAATCTTTGGGGGAAACTGAAGAACACATTTTATTGCCAGATAATAGAAGAATAATTGCACCAAATGCCCTAATATGCTGATTTGTGGGGTGGCTGAAAGGAGTTCAATCCTCAAGCTATTCAGATCTTTTGAATCAAAGAGCTTTGAATCTTGCTATGAATTTTATCCTTCTATTGAGCCTCTTGTCCCAATGTGCAGAGATATCTTGATAATTATGCTGATAAAGAAGGCCAGAGAGAGAGACGGTAATGGACTTCTTTATACGATATGCCCTTATATTATGTAAATCTGATACAGTGTTTAACTTATGACCTGCCCACCTAATTGCTAACTCTATGGAAATCTACTGTGGTTTGGTAATTGCCACCAGTAATTTGTTCCTGGCATGAAGCAACAACACTTCTAGCTTGGCTTTATTTTCCAAACTTTGCCAAAAGAGCAATTTAGCAATTAATGAGAGGTTACAGAAGAAGTTTCAAAATAAAATTATAGGCATTGCTTGTTGATGTTAAAAATACACTTTGGGGGATAATTTTTAATTCTGTATCATTCTGCCTTTCTGTATTTTTTAATGCCATTGTCATTAAAATATATTATTGAGTTTGTTTTTCCTACTATGCTGACATAAAATGTGCAATCTTTCCTTCTTTCCTTCTTTCTTTCCTTCTTTCTTTCCTTCCTTCCTTTTTTTAAAATAATATTTTTTATTAAATTGCAAAGACAGACAAAACATACATTACATGTAACATTTAGTGGAGCAACTATCGCTCCTCTCAAAGCAGAAGTCATCTTTCCTTCCTTCCTTCCTTCCTTCCTTCCTTCCTTCCTTCCTTCCTTCCTTCCTTCCTTCCTTCCTTCCTTCCTTCCTCCCTCTTCCTTCCTTCCTTCCTTCCTTTCTTTCTTTCTTCCTTTCTTCCTTCCTTCCTTCCTTCCTTTCTTTCTTTCCTGCCCATCTCTTTTCCCAGAGAGAAGGGCTCTGGGAGGTGTACATATATTCAATATAACTTAACATTAAAATCAGAATTAATTTCAGATTAGAAAGATTTAAAATTATAAAAATAACATTTTAAAATTTCAAAAGGGGAAAAGTTCCAAGATGGGAGTTTAGTGGTTGTGTGGGCATCTGCCCCCCACCCCAGCCGCACTTTGTTAAATCTTGTTTTAAAAAGTAATTGCTTTGGATTACATTTTGTTGTTGCTGCTGCTGTTATTGCAATCCATATACAAATATAAAAATATAGTTTGAGTGTTGAATATCAAGCTTTCTGAATTCGGCATCCTTTTCCCAGTTCCATCTTCTGTGTATATAATTTAAATAACACCTTGGACCTTGGAATAAGACCTTGGAATACTAATATCAAATGATCTAAGTGCCAAAGCCCACTGCAACAATATCGCCAAAAAGGCTTCTAGAGTTGTTAACCTGATCCTACGTAGCTTCTGCTCTGGCAATCTCACACTACTCACAAGAGCCTACAAAATTTTTGCCATACCCATCCTTGAATACAGTTCATCTGTCTGGAACCCATGCCACATCTCGGACATCAACACCTTTGAAAATGTCCAAAGATACTTCACCAGAAGAGCCATTCACTTCTCCACTCGAAAGAGAATACCCTACGGAAGCAGACTATCAATCCTTGGTCTTGAAAGCTTAGAACTACGACGCGTAAAACACGATCTAAGTATTGCCCACAAGATCATATGCTGTGACATTCTACCTGTCAATGACTACTTCAGCTTCAACTGCAACAACACAAGAGCACGCAACAGATTCAAACTTAATATTAACCGCTCCAAACTTGACTGTAAAAAATATGACTTCAGCAACCGAGTTGTCAAAGCATGGAACTCATTACCTGACTCAGTAGTGTCAACCCCTAACCCCCAACATTTTTCCCTTAGACTATCCACGATTGACCTCTCCAGGTTCCTTAGAGGTCAGTAAGGGGCGTGCATAAGTGCACCAGTGTGCCTTCCGTCCCCTGTCCAATTGTCTTTCCTTATCTCATTTATCTTTTCTTCCTTTCAAATTTGTTCACCTATATTTTATATTTTTCTTCTATACGTTTCTTTAGTTATATTACTACATGTCTATTCTCTTCAATGTGTATTATGTATTGGGCTAAATAAATAAATAAAATAAAAATAAATAAACAAGTTCATGAATATTAGGGGGGGGAACCCTAATGAAGAAGTTTAATAAATATACATATTGTCATATTAAACACGTCCTTCTGATCATGGTGGACTGTGAAATTCTACATTCTTTCCCTTGTCCTGTTGATCTTAGTGATAATCTCAAGATGTTGATTTATCTTCTCAGAGCTTGGTCCTAGAGTTTTCAGTCATGAAAAAGAGGACAGATATTTTTATAGGTTCTATTTTTAATCACATTAGGATGTTATATAAATGTTGGAAACTGGGTTTTTATATTTACTATTCTCTGATTCTGAATTCAGGGCTAAAACCACAAGAGAAGCTTGAGCCAGAAGGATTCTGATGCTATGGGGGGGATTCAGAGCACAAATAGTTATTCTATCGTGGACTACTTCAAACTTCCTTAGTATTCTGTAAAAGATGGAATTGTTTGCCAATTGAAAAACAGTAAAGGGAAAAGTCTGCATGTGTGTTTTATTAATAGGAAGTTGAGGAATGAACAAGGCTATCAGGATTGCTTTCAATTTATGAAAAACTGCAAGGTTAGATGGCTGATTGGGGGTCTCACCTAGGGACCTATTCCGGCCTGCAATCTTTGGCTGATATGCCTTTGCTCTCCTTTTTCAAAATGTTGTTTACTAAATATCTCCGGGACCGCCTTCTGCCGCATGAATCCCAGCGACCGATTAGGGCCCACAGAGTTGGCCTTCTCCAGGTCCCGTCGACTAAACAATGTTGTCTGGTGGGTCCCAGGGGATGAGCCTTCTCTGTGGTGGCCCCGACTCCTGGAACCAGCTCCCTCCGGAGATTAGAACTGCCCCCACCCTCCTTTCCTTCTGTAAACTCCTTAAAACTCACCTCTGCTGTCAGGCATGGGGGAATTGAGGCATTCCCCACCACACCCTTGGGCCTATACAATTTGTGTATGATATGTCTGTGTGTATGTCTGGTTTAATAATGGGTTTTTAAAATGTTTTTTAAATTTATTAGATTTGTTATGAATTGTTTTATTGTATGTTGTGAGCTGCTCCGAGTCTACGGAGAGGGGCGGCATACAAATCTAATAACTAAACAACTAACTAACTAACTAACTAACTAACTAACTAACTAACTAACTAACTAACTAACTAACTAACTAACTAACTGAATAACTGAATAACTGAATAACTGAATAACTGAATAACTGAATAACAACTGAATAACTGAATAACTGAATAACTGAATGAATGAATGAATGAATGAATAAATACCACCTTTTTTGTTTCATTCTTGAACCTTTCAGTTTCCCTTTCCTATGCTGTATTCCAGGAGTGTTAAACTCGATTTCATTGAGCACTGCATCTGAGTTGTGTTTGACCTAGGGGGCCAGGATGGGCGTAGCCAGGGTAGGTGTGGCCAGCTCAGTGTCACTTTTGTCGAGTGTGCTTGTGGTGGCCCGAGATTCCGCCAGTGAAAATGGACTTCTGAGCTTCGTTTTCAGCTGGGATGGCTTCCTGCAACCCTCTACCACCAAACATGGAGCTCCTTTTTTCCTGGCAGAGTAGTGGTGGGTTGTGAATTTTATTTTTTAACACCGATGCATACGCAGAAGCCTCCCAGGTTATTGGGTGAAGCCTCCCACCACCAGCGCTAATGGTTCTAAGAATTGGTCCAAACTGGGAGCGAGCCACCACTGTGGCAGAGGAACCATCGGCCACTCCTTCACTGTTTCCAGGTCGATTCTGTGGGTCAGATCTAAGCACCCCATGGGCCAGATCTGGTCCGCAGGCCTTGAATTTAACACCTCTACTGTAGAGGTTTATGTAACAAAAACTGTTAGTTTATAAGTGGCAAAAAAACCAAAAGAAGTTTGGCAGCATTTTTCCCAACTAACAAAACTGTGAAGTATGAATTGCAACTGTTGAAATGAACTCCTGTTGTATGCGTGTGTGTTTTGCAACTGCTATGTTAGTGTTTGAGCATATACTGCAACATTTATTAGATGTAGGAATTATATTCTGCTCCAAAGAAATAAGCACAATGTGTGGGGTAACACAAAAAGATGGGTGTGGGGACATAAAAGGCTGGCTGCTTGAGGCTGGCCAGTAGTTATGACGGGGCCGGATAACATGGCCACCACTAGCGAGTATCCAGGGGGGAGGGTGATCACGCCAGCGGGCACTATCACCTGGCATGCCCAGCATTTTGTGCAGGGCATGATGTGGCACGAGGACAGGATGTAGAGCCACAGTATAAAAGGCAGGCTCACCGCTACCTGCTCTCTCTCTGTTCTGTCGGGCTCTCTGGTAGAATCCTCCCAAAAATTCACAGGTACAAATTTCAGACACACACACGTTTGAAAATTCAAAACAATGTTCTTTATAATGAAAATTCCCTTAACCTAAGCCCTCTTTTGGTATAGCAAAGAGCACTGTCTCCCAACAAACTGGTAATTTGTACAAGTCCCTTATCAATTCTGTGATACTTAACTTGCAGCTGTGAGGCAATTCACAGTCCTTCTTCTTTCACAAAGTGAAACACACTTTGCTCTGGTTTAGTTTCAAAGCAGGGAAAAATCAGCACACAAAAGGTCAAAGTCAGTAAAGCAGTCAGGAAACACAATGATCAGATAATCCTCCACAATGGCCAAACCCACAGGCTGCTATTTATAGCAGCCTCACTAATTCACCACAGCCCCACCCAACCACAGGTGGCTTCATTTTCTTTGATAATAATCTCTCAGTTGTTGTTGCCTATGCATCGCTCTCCGCATGCGTGGCTGTATCATTAACTCTTGTTCTGAATCCACGGAGGAGCTAGATAATTGATCTCCTTCTGAGCTGTCTGCCCCACTCTCCTCCTCCCTGTCACTCATGTCTTCTTGGTCAGAGGAGCCTTCATCAGCAGATTCCACCGGGGGCAAAAGAGGCCTGCAGCATGTGGATGTCTCCCCAACATCCACAGTCCTTGGGGCAGGAGCTGGGCCAGAGCTAACCATAACACTCTCCATTTGGCTCGTCATCTCAATAGCAGCAGGGAGCCTAAATTGAGATTTGACCCTCTGCTGTGGCAGCATGGGATGGAAAAAAGGGGCAAACAGCAACCGCGTGGTCTCCTTTAGAGCACCTTTTGTAAGGTGATGGGCTTCCCCTCACCAGGAGCCCAAAGCCTACAGAGGCCCAGGTATTGCGGATTGGGTGCCATTGGGGTTCACCTGCCGCAAGCCACAGGCGACAAGTTAGGTGGAGCCTTCCCACATGCCTTAGGCGTGGCTAAGTGCAAGGAAGGCCAAGGCCAAGGCCAAGGTCAAGGGCATCATTCCTTCGCTCAGCAAGGAACTTCGCCCATAGTTGCCCAAGAATGTTTGAACATGAGTTCCACCCAACTTGATTCACCTCTACGGGTCCATATTTCAATGAATAAAGTGACCCATAAATCCCAGCTCTGTGGTCCATGTGTTTATTCTGGCGTCCGTCGCCAACATCCTATCTCCAGGTAGCAGAACATTGACATAGAGCAGCGAGAAAGATGCATTCTTCAGTGTATATCTAGGCTGGGATTTCTCCACAGAAATATAGCGTAGCAGATTTCATGGTGCACTGATGCTATTTCTATAAGAGCTTAAATATAGTTTACACAATATTTGGATTAAACCAGGGCCATGAAATACAGCACAGTTGATATTTGCAAGGGAAGCAATCTAATTGAGAAAAACTCCAGATGATGTGGGTAAGGATTACTCCCTTGCCTTTGATATATGGAATTTGTTCTCCATCTAGTTCCGTTCCTATAATTTAATTAGCCATGAGCTGATGAAGAAGCAACTTTGCCCAAGAGTATCTTTTAACATCCCTTTAACATCTTCATCTGGCCAGGAGATTAAAGTTTTATCTTCAGATTATTGGCCCAGATGGGTTTATATTCTAGTATCTTGAACAGGCCAGGCAGCATTTTGGATTGAAGATAAAAAGAAATATAGTTCCTGTGTTTAAAAATGTTATACAGCTTTGACTTATCTAGCATCTTTTTTTACTTTCTCAAGAAATCTTTTAACTGAAAATGTTTGGAACTGGTTGTGGGATATATTTTGGTATATAAAAATTGTATCCTGCCTCTGATCTATGTCCCACTGAGTTATTTGATTTGAGTGTAGGATACTCTAGGAATGTCAGAAATTTTTAAAAAAGGTCCCCGCATAGTCCAGTAGCAGAATTCTGTCTACCTGCAACATTTCCCTCTCTTTTTTCAAAATACAGTGTTCCCTCGATTTTCGCGGGTTCGAACTTTGCGGAACGTCTATACCACGGTTTTTCAAAAATATTAATTAAAAAAATACTTTGCGGTTTTTTCCCCTATACCCTGGTTTTTCCTGCCCGATGATGTCATGTGTCATTGCCAAACTTTTGTCTGCTTTTAAAAAACATTTTTTAAAATAAACTTTAATAAATAAACATGGTGAGTAATAATCTAAATGGTTGCTAAGGGAATGGGAAATTGTAATTTAGGGGTTTAAAGTGTTATGGGAAGGCTTGGGATACTGTTCATAGCAAAAAATAGTGTATTTACTTCCACATCTCTACTTCGTGGAAATTCGACTTTCACGGGCGATCTCGGAACGCATCCCCCGTGAAAATCGAGGGAACACTGTAGTGTATTTCTTTAGTTGTTTCTCCTTCTTAACAACATAGATGATTTGAGCCTGGAATTGTCTAACTAGGATTATACAATATCACAGTTGAGTTGGGTTCAGAATCAGTTTTCCATTTAATGTTTCAACTCAGTTGACCTTTAAAAGCTTTGTAGATCAGAAGATATTAGGAATAATGCAATTATAGACACATAATAAAATTCCTTATTGAGATCTAATACTGGAAGAAGTCATACAGTACAACATATAGCTCCACTCCCTTCCTTTTGTCCACTCAAACTAAATTACATGTGAAGACTAACAATAGTAGACTAACACAGAACACTCTGCAACCATTTTTTTTTAATGGAAGAGAATGGTATATTCAACAGGAAAAGTCAACGGGTCTTTTACGTGTACCATGAAAATGAAAATATGTCATCTTAAATTTGAGGAAGGAGATTATTCTTGTCTAAGGATCTCATAACTATGTTTTCTAAGAAGTTCTAAATTATACCAAGCTTTCTTGAGAGAAATAAATAGGCTGTGGCGGAGCCAGCCATCTCTGCTTAACACCTGCAGAGCTTAACTGCGACAGGCCATTGTTTGGTTATTGAAACTTTTATAAGCCATTTCTCGTTTGTATAATCAGAAAACCCTTCACTGCATTACCAAGATGCCATGTAAAAAAAAGTAATAATTACAGGAGGTTTGTTGGGTAGCAAAAAAAGGTAAGAGAAAGAGAGAATAAACCTTGAAATATTAAACGGAGGAACGACTTGTAAGGAAAAAATGTGAAAGGCAGTGTTTAAGATATGCCTGCAAATGAATAAAGCATGGTTGTTAAGGAATAGACATCATTGAATGCAGTCATACCTTTGAGAGATGCATTAGATTGCTGTTATTTTATTTATTTATTTTGTCCAATACATAATGTAGTTTTCAGAGGATGTAAACATAGTACAATATATAAATGGAAGATTAGAAGAAAGATATAGGAATTAATATGGAAGAAATACTAGAGTTCATAAACATATGCATGTAGTTAGTAGAAATATAAGAGAAGTATTAGGACAGGGGACAGAAGGCACGCTGGTGCACTTATGCACGCCCCTTACTGACCTCTTAGGAATCGGGAGAGGTCAACCGTGGATAGTCTAAGGGTAATATGTGGGGGGTTAGGGGATGACACTACAGAGTCTGGTAATGTTTCATGCTTCAATAACTCGATTACTTAATTCGTACTTTTTACAATCAAGTTGGGAGCGGTTAATATTAATTTTGAATCTGTTGTGTGCTCTTGTGTTGTTGTGATTGAAGCTGAAGTAGTCATTGACAGGGAGGACATTGTAGCATATGATCTTGTGGGCAATGCTTAGGTCATGTTTAAGGCATCGTAGCTATAAGCTTTCAAGACCTAGGATTGTGAGTCTAGTTTCATAGGGTATTTTGTTTCGAGTGGAGGAGTGAAGGACTCTTCTGGTGAAGCATCTTTGGACATTTTCAAAGGTGTTAATGTCTGAGATGCGGTATGGGTTCCAAGTAGATGAGTTGTATTCAAGGATGGGTCTGGCGAAAAATTTATAAGCTCTGGTAAGTATTGTAAGTTTGGAGGAGCAGAAGCTACGTAGGATTAGGTTGACAACTCTTGAAGGCTTTTTGGCGATGTTGTTGCAGTGGGCTTTGGCATCTAGATCTTTTCAGTTCAGCATTCAATACCATCATACCAGACATTCTCTTAACCAAACTAAATCAGCTAGTGGTACCTGAATGCACTTGTAAGTGGATCACAAGTTTCCTAACAGACAGGAAGCAGCAGGTGAAGCTAGGAAAAATCACATTAGAAACATGTACAATTAGCACAGGTGCCCCAGAAGGCTGTGTACTCTCACCACTTCTCTTCTCTCTATACGCCAATGACTGCATCTCAAACGATCCATCTGTTAAACTACTGAATGTTGCAGATGATACAACATTGATCGGACTCATTCGAGACAATGATGAATCCGCATACAGACGGGAAATGGAACAACTATCCTTGTGGTGTGACCAGAACAATCTAGAACTGAACACACTCAAAACTGTAGAAATGGTGACAGACTTTAGGAGAAACCCTTCCACCCTTCCACCTATCACAATACTAGACAACACAGTATTAACAGAAGAGACCTTCAAATTTCTAGGTTCTATCATATCTCAAGACCTAAAATGATAACCTAACATCAAAAACATCCTCAAAAAAGCACAACAATGGATGTTCTTTCTGCGCCAGCTCAGGAAGCTCAAACTTCCTAAGGAGCTGCTGATACAGTTCTACAGAGGAATCATTGAGTCTGTCATCTGCACCTCCATAACTGTCTGGTTTGGTTCTACAATCCAACAAGATTGACACAGACTTCAGAGGATGATCAGAACTGCAGAAAAAACAATTGCTGCCAACCTGCCTTCCATTGAGGACCTGTATACTGCATGAGTCAAAAAGAGGGCGGGGAAAATATTTACTGACCCCTCGCATCCTGGACATAAACTGTTTCAACTCCTACCTTCAAAACGTTACTACAAAGCACTGCACACCAAGACAACTAGACACAATAACAGTTTTTCCCCAAATGCCATCACTCTACTAAACAAATAATTCCCTCAACACTGTCAGACTTTTTTACTAAATCTGCACTTCTATTCTACTAGCTTTTATCATCATTCCTATCATCCTTTTCCTCCCACTTAGGATTGTATGACTGTAACTTGTTGCTTGTATTCTAAGATTTTTATTAATATTGATTATTTCTTCATTGCTTATTTGACCCCTATGACAATCATTAAGTGTTGTACCACATGATTCTTGACAAATCTATATTTTATTTTACGTACGCTGAGAGCATATGCACTAAGACAAATTCCTTGTGTGTCCAATCACACTTGGCCAGTAAAATTCTATTCTATTCTATTCTATTTTGTTATTAGTATTCTGTTCTTTACATGCCTGAAAAAAATTTAAATCCCACTTGTATCCTGTGAAAATGTTACATTTGTGATCATAGCAGAGTGAAGGTGTGTGTGTACACGACTATGTTGATCTGTTTCATCAGCACAGAATTACAACAGTTTGAAAATTTGGCTGTAGAAAACTAATTACATCTTTTATGTGGGATGCTAAAAAGATGTCATTCAAACCATGTAAATCTGTCTGGCTAGTCCTGTTCTAGTATAAGCAACTGTCTGCACATTACTATTAATTTTAGGGCCTTTTGATGGAAAGTGGTAATGCAATCTACATTTAAAATTTATTGAAATAATGATTTTTGTCTTGCTTTGGAGCTATAGACAATATGGATGTTAAAAACTCAAGCAGGTTATGTTATTCTAGAAGAGGATATACAAGAGATAGGCAGCAATCTCTAGTACCGTGGTGCCTCTACTACAAACGCCTCTAGTTACGAACCTTTTTAGATAAGAACCGGGTGTTCAAGATTTTTTTGGCTCTTCTCAAGAACCATTTTCCACTTACAAACCCGAGCCTCTTAAATTGTAACCGGAAAAGGCAGGGAGAAGCCTCTGTGGGGCCTCTCTAAGAATCTCCTGGGATGAAACAGGGCCAGAAAAGGCAGAGAGAAGCCTCTGTGGGGCCTCTCTAGGAATCTCCTGGGAGGAAACAGGGCCTCCACCCTCCCTGTTGTTTCCCCAATCGCACACATTATTTGATTTTACATTGATTCCTATGGGGAAAATTGCTTCTTCTTACAAACTTTTCTACTTAAAACCTGGCCATGGAATGAATTAAGTTCGTAAGTGTTGTGATTCAGTCTGAGGCTCCTCAGGGAATGGCTGGAACTCTGCCGGCTCCATGCTCAGAAGGGGAGGAGGAGGAACAGGAGAAGGAGGAGGACCAGGCAGACGGGGAAGAGGAATGTCAGGACGAGGAGGAGGGAGAACAGCCTGAGACCCCCGGGGGGGAGCTCTCCCCAGCTAGTAGCCTGGAGTCATTAGATGAGAACGCACAAGCCATCATAGATATGAGGCAGAGAAGGGCAGCACAAAGAAGGGGACAATTAGCCAGGTATTTCCATCCCTAATAGGCAACAGCTGGGTTTGGGTGTGGTTCTCCTCAGAAAGGTTGAAAAGGCAGGCCCGTCCTTCCTGTATTGTGGAGAGTTATCTTTTGGGAGTCCTGTGACCTTGCTTCAATCCTTGGCGTCTCTGATTCTGGCTTGTGGCCTCAAAGGCTGAAAACTTGGGGGAGGCGTGGGTTTTATTATCTACAGTGGTGTGTGTGCCAGCAAGAAGCCTGTTGTATTGTCTGGCCGTCGTGACTCTTCTGTGAAGCTTTATAGCATTCCAGTTTGTAAGAACAGTTTTTGTTATCTGTGTTTGTTTTCAAAGATATAAAATGACTTTGCTTTTTACCAGCGTGTCTGGATACTCTTTTTAGTTGGTGTTGACGTCTGGGGGAACCCAGACAGAACAGTAAGTAGAGGTACCACTGTATAAGACTCACATTTTGGGGAGGGACAACTTTCACCTAGTATCAGGAAGGCATCCTTTAGTTTCCTCCCATGATTATAGTCTATGAATCTTTATGTTTTCCATTTATCTCATTTATAAAGGAGCATGTAAATGTGACATGGTCTCCTCTAAACTAAACTAAACCTGAACCTCAGCCATAACCACTTATTGAGTTCAACTGACACTAATGTGGAGGGGAACCTGCTGCAAAGGTATTGTAAATGACAAGTTGGGGAGTGGTAATCAAACGTGCTCTTGTAATCTTATACCGTGACATTGAAACATAGAAACATAGAAACATAGAAGACTGACGGCAGAAAAAGACCTCATGGTCCATCTAGTCTGCCCTTATACTATTTCCTGTATTTTATCTTACAATGGATATATGTTTATCCCAGGCATGTTTAAATTCAGTTACTGTGGATTTACCAACCACGTCTGCTGGAAGTTTGTTCCAAGGATCTACTACTCTTTCAGTAAAATAATATTTTCTCATGTTGCTTTTGATCTTTCCCCCAACTAACCTCAGGTTGTGTCTCCTTGTTCTTGTGTTTACTTTCCTATTAAAAACACTTCCCTCCTGAACCTTATTTAACCCTTTAACATATTTAAATGCTTCGATCATGTCCCCCCTTTTCCTTCTGTCCTCCAGACTATACAGATTGTGTTCATTAAGTCTTTCCTGATAGGTTTTATGCTTAAGACCTTCCACCATTCTTGTAGCCTGTCTTTGGACCCGTTCAATTTTGTCAATATCTTTTTGAAGGTGAGGTCTCCAGAACTGAACACAGTATTCCAAATGTGGTCTCACCAGCGCTCTATATAAGGGGATCACAATCTCCCTCTTCCTGCTTGAAAGAGGAAGAATCTTTAGATTAGACAAAACATCTTCTGTTTTCATTCCTTCATTATTGAAAGCTATTCTGAAATGCTTCTCAGATTCTTTTTTTAAAAAAATCAGAATATATGGAAGCTGCTTCAATAAACTGAAGTAGAAAGAAACTAAAATATATCTTACAGAAAGTGTGCAGCTGTTATAGCAATTAGGGCAATTTTTATAGAAGCATGTTTAAAGAATTATTTATGATATTTCTGAATGAGACCTTCTCAGCCATTCCAATCTTTTATATACTGTGTAATTAAGACATACACTACACATAGGAAAATATTTACAACATTTGTAGAAAAAAC
Organism: Erythrolamprus reginae; assembly: GCF_031021105.1. NCBI lineage: Eukaryota > Metazoa > Chordata > Lepidosauria > Squamata > Dipsadidae > Erythrolamprus > Erythrolamprus reginae. Next base: position 22,162,611 of record NC_091955.1, on the reverse strand, counting down.
AGACTGCTTAGTTTCAGAACAGTTCCAAGAACTGCTCACTTGTGGTTTTTAATATCACACAAACCGCACATGATAATTTGGTAATTCAAGTGACAGACAGGCAAAGGAGCCATTATAATTATAAAAAGAATCTCATAATGCCTGCTTTTCAGTAGCTCCTTTCTCAGTTTCTCATCATTTTCTCAAAGGTGATAATATCCACACTCCTTTCTCATGTTTATAGAGTTTCTTGAAATTATTTTCAAATTTAAGTGAATTTTTCCTCCCTGATTGGGGAATGCTTTTAGCATGCTAATTTTGTTTGCTTGTTGTCCAATATGTAAGTTCTACTTACCGGACTAGATCCCATTCTTTCTTTCATGCAGATCATGATATCACCATCAAAACTTTCCCAAATCATTGTGGGATTGGAAACATGGGGCTATCAGTCCAGTGATACCCATATCTTGTATTATGTCTCAAAAGATCATCAACTTTTAGAATTTCTCACTTGATATCACATATGATTTTGGGCAAGAACATCAGTAAGTTGTAGGATTGCTGATCTAATGACATTTTGACAGATGAGCGGGGTGGCGCAGCAGGTAGAGTGCTGTACTGCAGGCCACTGAAGCTGACTGTAGATCTGAAGGTCAGCGGTTCAAATCTCAACACCGGCTCAAGGTTGACTCAGCCTTCCATCCTTCCGAGGTGGGTCAAATGAGGACCTGGATTGTGGGGGCAATAGGATGGCTCTGTTAAAAAGTGCTATTGCTAACATGTTGTAAGCCGCCCTGAGTTTAAGGAGAAGGGCGGCATAAAAATCGAATAAATAAAATAAATAAATAAATAAATTTTAGCCAGTACAAAATAATGGTTAGTATTGGTATGTACAATATTTTTAAAAACATTTTTGACTTTTAATTGTCTATTGCACATAGATTGTTAATCATTGAGTAGAATGCTCCAAAAAAATTAGAAAATATAAAGGACAACTAAATAGCACTCCTTTCACCATTTTATTTACTAGAAACTTGTTAAAATCTCCCCCCCATAATAAGTTTAATTCAATTTCTAAAGGCTAAAATTCATTCTCATTTTTCATACTGCGATCATTGTTTAGGTCTTAAAACCTCTTTCTCCTTCAGGTCAGCACATGTAAAATCATTCACATATATTAGACTTTACTTTAAAGTTCAGCTTTTTTTTCTTAGAAAGTTAAACAGGGGAGGAAAGGAGCGGTAGCAATCGGATAAGCTAATCATGGTTTTCATAGATGAAGCTACCTTGATGTCTGTCGGATAGGTTAATTAATCAGTGCTCTGTTTCTTTCAGAAAGTGTAAACGTTAAGAAAACTCAAATATTATGCATTTTTTTTCAATAGGATATAAGGCAATTTATTTTTCAGTTAATTTACCCATTTGTGGTCGACTAAATTTTGAAACAACTTTTTCAGAGAACTGCAAGAATCAATTTTGGGGATAAATGATGTCCAGAGATGGCCTGCTACCGAAATGTGCTACACTCCAGTAGCGATCCTCAGTATGCGCATCCCCAAAGTGCGCACATGCATCCCTGCATGAGATTTGATTGCTGTGCATGCAGAGAAAGTGAAATCTCATGAGAAGACACTCGCACAAGTGAGATTTTGGCAATTTTTGCTGATTTTTTGCTTTAGCGCATGCGTGGAACCAAAAATATTGGCAAAAATCACCGAAATCTCACTAACACAAGCGTCCCCACCTCAGATTTCACTTGCTGCACATGTGCAGAAGCCAAATATCATGCTGTCGGGTGCATGCGCGCCCACCAGATGCACATGCACCCACAATGGCCTCAGACGGCACACCAGTAGCGCCGAAGACAGCAGTCCTTCACTGATGATGTCCATCATTTTTGATAATCCTTGTAGTAGCTGCATGCCATAAGTGAAGCTCAACCCCCAGCTGTATTCCAAAAAAGTAGACTTTGAAAGGGTTCCCACCTAATATCTTATTCATCCCCATTACCTTTTCCATTGAACCGCCTGTGATAATAATAATTGTTGAGTTTTATGCTAAATTTTCACATATCTTTCTGAGCCCTTGATATCACAAACTAAGAAATAAATAATATGGTTAAACACCTGTATGAATTATATGACTTCTATATGACTTCTATATGAAGAATACGAAGAATTCTCTTTATTTTGCAGGATGCATTGTTTGATAGTAGAATAATCAAATACAAATACAGTTGTAAGAAGTGTAAGAAAAAAGTATTCTATTCTATCTCCGTTGTTCTCTTGTAGATCTTTCATTATTAACCTTGATAATATCATCTGTGTGAAGGAGAACGTTGATTATAGGTTGTTGATATATTGTGGCTTGTTCTGCCAGTTTTGGTGGAGATATAACATCTTCCTTGATGGTTCTTAGACCAGGTAATCTTTCTTTCATAACTGTTATCTGGTGCTGTTTTGGTGATCTGGGTCACAATGGTGCAGTGGTTAGAGTGCAGTACTGCAGGCTACTTCTGCTGACTGCCAACTGCCTGCATTTTGACAGTCCAAATCTCACCAGGTTCAGGGCTGACTCAGTCTTCCACCCCTCTGAGGTGGATAAAATGAAGACCCAGATTGTTGGGGGCAATGTGCTGACTCTGTAAACCACTTAGCGAGGGCTGTAAAGCACTATAAAGCACTATATAAGTCTAAGGGCTATTGTGATTGTTATACTGCCTATATGTGCTATGTGCTTAGAGCTCAAAGTATTGTTAGAGACCCCACATATCCATTTCACGGTCTGTTTCTGCAGCTCCCCTCTGGGAAGAGGTTTCAAAGTATTTCTAGCAGGATCATCAAATTCTATAACAGCTTTGTTCCCTATGCCATCCATCTGCTATACTCACAACTTTCATTTTTCTCACCATGTACATGTATGCTGTACAACTGAAGTAGACTTCGTTGGTTCTCCATGTCATATAATATATGTGGGTAAATGCATAATTTTGTATTTGCTTTGGTTTATTTTGTCATGTTTATGTAATGTACACTACTCAAAAAAATAAAGGGATCACTCAAATAACACATCCTAGATTTGAATGAATGCAATATTCTCATTGAATACTTTGTTCTGTACAAAGTTGAATGTGCTGACAACAAAATGAAATTGATTGCCAATCAGTGTTGCTTCCTAAGTGGGCAGTTTGATTTCACAGAAGTTTGATTTACTTGGAGTTATATTCTGTTGTGGTTAGCTCTGGCCCAGCTCCTGCCCCAAGGACTGTGGATGTGGGAGAGACATCCACATGCTGCAGGCCGGTTTTGCCCCCGGTGGAATCTGCTGATGAAGGCTCCTCTGACCAAGAAGACATGAGTGACAGGGAGGAGGAGAGTGTGGCAGACAGCTCAGAAGGAGATCAATTATCTAGCTCCTCCTTGGATTCAGAACAAGAGTTAATGATACAGCCACACATGCGGAGAGCGATGCATAGGCAACAACAACTGAGAGATTATTATCAAAGAAAATGAGGCCACCTGTGGTTGGGTGGGGCTGTGGTAATTAGTGAGGCTGCTATAAATAGCAGCCTGTGGGTTTGGCCATTGTGGAGGATTATCTGATCGTTATGTTTCGTGACTGCTTTACTGACTTTGACTTTGTGTGCTGATTTTTTCCCCGCTTTGAAACTAAACCAGAGCAAAGTGTGTTTCACTTTGTGAAAGAAGGACTGTGAATTGCCTCACAGCTGCAAGCTAAGTATCACAGAACTGATAAGGGACCCACCTCTGTCGTCAGGCATGGGGGAATTGACATGTTCCCTCCCCCTAGGCTTATAAAATTTATGCATGGTACGCTAGTATGTATGATTGGTTTTAATTTGTGGTGTTTTTTAAATTAACTTAAATATTAGATTTGTTTTACATTGTATTGTTATTGCTGTGAGTCTGCGGAGAGGGGCGGCATACAAATCTGATTAAACTTAAACTTAAACTTGTATAAATTACCAGTTTGTTTGGAGACTAGCGCTCTTTGCTATACCAAAAGAGGGCTTAGTTTAAGTGAATTTTCATTATAAAGAACATTGTTTTGAATTTTCAAACCTGTGTGTGTCTGAAATTTGTACCTGTGAATTTTTGGGAGGATTCTACCAGAGAGCCCGACAGAACATATTCTGGTTTTTGTGTGTGTTTAAACAACAGTGCTTTATTTTTATTTTTTATTTTTTTTGAACAGTATATATTGGAGCTGGAGACCCTTTGAGAGCTGAACGCAATGAAATTTTATTTGAATGCATGGCCAATAGTGTACATTCAAAGTGACAATAAAGTCATTCTAAGTCTCTAAGACTATTTCCACCTCCCGTCCTTCTCTCACTTCCCATGCAGTATTATTGCCTTTGCCAGCTAAAATATCATCCTACCTTATTTGGAAAGTGGAAAGAGAATAAATAAAAACCTTTTTTTCCCAGGTGTTCCACTTTCGCTCTACTCCGTGCTGTGAAATCTGCATGCATTTTAATTAAATTGCCTTGGCCTTGCAACACATGTCTGGATTATATGAGAGAGAGAGAGACATGTGATGTAGAGGCGTTAGAGGAGTTTAGTGTTTTTCCCCCAAATTCCTAACACTTTAATTAATTTTCGGAGGTTTACCAAGTCTGGGGGGAAAAATAATCACAGATGGAAGAATGTTTCTATAAATAGCACATTAAAATAGTTACACATTATTTCTTGTTAATTCCGGAAGCTAAATATGTATACTGGCATTCCACTTTCCACTCTACACATGAAACACAAAAAGTAGTGATTAGTTTATATTTGAAGATAAAGGTAATAACAGCAGTAGCAGTAACATAGTTACCTCTAAATAATACAGGTAACCCTCAGTTTTTTTAAATAATAATAATAATAATAATAATAATAATAATAATAATAATAATAATAATAATAATTATTATTATTATTATTATTATTATTATTATTATTATTATTATTATTATTTATTAGATTTGTATGCCGCCCCTCTCCGAAGACTCGGGGCGGCTCATAACAGTAATACAAAAACAATATAACAGTGAGACAAATCTAATATTAAAATAAAACATATCTAAAACCCCAACAATTAAAAAACATACGACACATACATACCAAACATAAAATATAAAAGCCTGGGGGAGGATGTCTTAGTTCCCCCATGCCTGGCGATAAAGGTGGGTCTTAAGTAATTTGCGAAAGACAAGGAGGGTGGGGGCCATTCTAATCTCTGGGGGGAGTTGATTCCAGAGGGCCAGGGCCCCCACAGAGAGGGCTCTTCCCCTGGGGCCCGCCAAATGACATTGTTTGGTCGACGGGACTCGGAGAAGGCCAACTCTGTGGGACCTTATCAGCCACTGGGATTCGTGCAGTAGAAGGTGGTTCTGGATGTATTCTGGCCCAATGCCATGTAGGGCTTTAAAGGTCATTACCAACACTTTGAATTGTGACCAGAAACTGATCGGCAGCCAGTGCAGGCCATGGAGCATTGCAGAAACATGGGCGAATCTAGGGGGGCCCACGATGGTTCTCGCGGCCGCATTCTGCACGATCTGAAGTTTCCGAACACTTTTCAAAAGTAGCCCCATGTAGAGAGCGTTGCAGTAATCGAACCTCAAGGTGATGAGGGCATGAGTGACTGTGAGCAATGACTCCCGGTCCAGGTAGGGCCGCAACTGGTGCACCAGGCAAACCTGGGCAAACGCCCTCCTCGCCACAGCCAAAAGATGGTGTTCCAATGTTAGCTGTGGATTGAGGAGGACGCCCAAGTTGCGAACCCTCTCTGAGGGGGTCAATAATCCCCCCCAGGGTAATGGATGGACAGATGGGAGGCATAACCCACAGCCACTCCATCTTGTCTGGGTTGAGTTTGAACTTGTTGACACCCATCCAGACCCCAACAGCCTCCAGGCACCGGCACATCACTTCCACTGCTTCGTTTATGAACACAGTTGAGCCCAAAATGTATATTGTTGAGAATTTTGTCCTATTTTATTACTTTTCTTGCCACATTTGTTAAGTAAATCACTGCAATTCTTAAATTAATAACATAGTTGTTAAGTAATCTGGCTTTCCCATCGACTTTGCTTGTCAGAAGTTCGCAAAAGGAAATCACATGATTCTGTGACATCACAACCATCATACAAAGAACACTTGCAGGAACTGGCCATGACTAGTTTAATGAAAAGAAGGACCAGGGGAGACATGATAGCAGTGTTCCAATATCTCAGGGGTTGCCACTTAATAGTCAAACTATTAAGTAGAGAATAAGAAGCAATGGGTGGAAACTAAACAAGGAGCGAAGTAACTTAGAAGTAAGGAGAAATTTCATGACAGATAGAACGATTGATCAGTGGAACGGCTTGCCTGCAACAGTTGTGAATGTTCCAACACTGGAAGTCTTTAGGAAGATGTTGGATAACCATTTGTCTCAAGTAGTGTAGGGTTTGCTGCCTAAACAGGCGGTTGGACTAGAGGACCTCCAAGGTCCCTTCCAACTCTGTTGTTACTATACGTATGAGTTAATTGTCCATCAGCTAAAGGTAAATTCCATGATTATGGGGATGACACAATGGCCATAAGCATGAAAATGGTCATAAGTCACTTTTTCCAGTGCCATGGTAACTTCAAAAGGTCACTAAATGAACTTGCAAGTTGAATACCACCTATATTTTATGCAAAGAGCTGTAAGGAGAAAAAAGTGATTTCAATTTGTTTTTAAGATGGTCTTTATCAAATGGCTCTGATTTGTCTCAATGAGATACTCCATGCTGCCTAGACAAGATGCTCTGGCTCATCTCAGTGTCCACTAGGGGTGGGTTCCTGCCGATACGATCCATTCTGCCATTCCGGTAGCAGCTCGCCGATTGCATAATTTGTGTGCGACTGTTACATCCTCAAATTACAACCACACCAGAAATGCAAAGTCCTCGATTTTTCAACCAGTCAGGAAGGCTAATGCTGAAGCCTGATTGGCTAAGCACAAGAGACCTTTCAAGCAGGAAATTAAAACATTGTGATTGGTTGGCTGTCTGACAGCCACACTATAAAAGGAGCTTTCAGAAGTCTGTTCGCTGTTCTATTTAAGCTGAGTTGGAGTGGTGCTGAAAATGCCAGAATAAAAGCCCCCTGTTTAAAAAGTCAAGCCTCTGCTATGTTCTGTCAGGTCAAAGATGCACCTATTTAACAGATACCATCTTTGTCAAACTGTTGCACGCACCATGCTTTTTTTGTTTCCTGCGCATGCGCGGAAGCAAAAAATCACCGAAATCTCTTGTGCATGAGTGTCCCCTCACAAGATTTTGCTTCTGCGCATGGGCAGGAAACAAAATCATTTGAGAGGATCTGCCCGCATGCGCACATGGGGAAACATGGTGATGCGCACGCAGCGCACCAGTAGGAAGGTAAGAGGAACCCACCCCTGGTGTCCACCTGGTGACATGAAAGCCAAGGAAAGTTTTATTCTGAAGCTTTGCTTCTGCTAAAGTCTCTTTGACCAGGTCCAGTGGTCAGATTAAACACACCTTTGAGGGAGATGTTTTGCTTTTACTCTTCAAGGTGAGAAAGTTGTGGAGCATCTTCAATGGATTGCTTTGCTTGAACTTTTGCCAAAGGAAAGAATTCCACATTCCTTAAATTTAATAAAGTGAATTTAAAATCAATAATTTTAATAAAGATAAAAGGAAACAGTAGTGCTGTAATTAACAGGTCTGGATAATCTTTTTTGGATTAGTTGGATGTTGTGGTTAGCTCTGGCCCAGCTCCTGCCCCAAGGACTGTGGATGTGGGGGAGACATCCACATGCTGCAGGCCTGTTTTGCCCCCGGTGGAATCTGATGATGAAGGCTCCTCTGACCAAGAAGACATGAATGACAGGGAGGAGGAGAGTGTGGCAGACAGTTCAGAAGGAGATCCATTATCTAGTTCCTCCTTGGATTCAGAACAAGAGTTAATGATACAGCCACGCATGCGGAGAGCGATGCACAGGCAACAACAACTGAGAGATTATTATCAAAGAAAATGAGGCCACCTGTGGTTGGGTGGGGCTGTGGTAATTAGTGAGGCTGCTATAAATAGCAGCCTGTGGGTTTGGCCATTGTGGAGGATTATCTGATCATTGTGTTTCGTGACTGCTTTACTGACTTTGACTTTTTGTGTGCTGATTTTCCCCTGCTTTGAACCTAAACCAGAGCAAAGTGTGTTTCACTTTGTGAAAGAAGAAGGACTGTGAATTGCCTCACAGCTGCAAGCTAAGTATCACAGAACTGATAAGGGACTTGTAGAAATTATTTATTATTATTATTATTATTATTATTATTATTATTATTATTATTTGGATTTGTATGCCGCCCCTCTCCGAAAACTCGGGGCGGCTCACAACAAGTGAAAAGACAATCCAATACATAATCCAGTTAATTAAAATATTATAAATTTAAGAAAAACCCCTATACTAACATACACACACACAAGCATACCATATATAAATTCAACGTGCCCAGGGGAAGATGTTTAGTTTCCCCATGCCTGACGGCAAAGGTGGGTTTTGAGGAGTTTACAGAAGGCAGGAAGAGTAGGGGCAGTTCTGATCTCCGGGGGGAGTTGGTTCCAGAGAGTCGGTGCCGCCACAGAGAAGGCTCTCCCCCTGGGGCCCGCCAACCGACATTGTTTAGTTGACGGGACCAGTTTGGTTGGAGATGAGTGCTCTTTGCTATACCAAAAGAGGGCTTGGTTTAAGTGAATTTTCATTATAAAGAACATTGTTTTGAATTTTCAAACGTGTGTGTGTCTGAAATTTGTACCTGTGAATTTTTGGGAGGATTCTACCAGAAAGCCCGACAGAACAGTTGGATTAGCTAAACTATAAAACTAAGCATATCTATTATTCTATTTCTTTTTTTTAATCCACATCAATATACCAAGAAGTAGGTTTGGCTTCTTGTCAGAGGTAACAACTGTCCCAAAGATGCTCTGTGGCTTAGGGTGGACAGATCATGAGACTCCCTGGTGGCATTCCAAGTTTTTAACCAGTGTCCCAACCTTGACTCAAAATAATAAACCCAAGACATTTTCACACCCTTACATCTCAAATAAGTGCAAAAAAATTTCTTAACTTATAAAAGCTCTTGATTTTTCCCCTCCTATCAAACTGAATGAGAATGGGAAAGCAGAATTATAATTTGACCTTATGCTATAATACATACAATAGAAGCTCATACAGTATTTATATGAGGAATTATAGACTATAGAGATGAAAGCTCTGTTCATTTGGTATAATGAGAATGGTGACAGTTACTACTACTTCTTGCATTACTATATCTACCAACTCTGATTTTTCCTTCTCTACTTGTTGGCTTAATATCTGAAATAAAACTCTTTCTACGCTTGATTAAAGTATTTGGTTGGCCTTTGTAGCAGACAATGTGCTAGAATAGATTATCTTTGACAAAGGATGGAAAAGAATTGCGGGCCAGTTTCCATTGAACTTTGATGTGGTTATTCAGTTCCCAATGGACTTCAGAATGACATGAAGTCTGGCATACATTATATTTTTGCTGATCAAAAATAAGCTACAACCAGTTCTTTAAAAAAGTGCTTCTGAAAGTTATGTACAGAATTGTTAAATTTTAAAAGCGCCTACACTAGGGGAAATTGTGTTTCAAATAACTGCATCAGCAAAATGTATGTGTCAATGAATAAAAGAAGGCTGTATGGGAAATTTACATTAACAATTACATTTTTTTTTTCTTGTCAGTTTGGAAGACTGCTGCATTAATTCAGTTAAGACGAGTTTTACCAATTCTCACGCACAGACATTCAATCTGATCTAGCAAACTTATTTTCACATTTTGGGGGGAATTGTGTGTCTTTTTAAAGTAAATAGATGCATACTTTGAAAAACTTAAAACATGCTTCCTTGAAGGAAATTTGAGAACAATTTTCTAACGGTTCTCATTGCAATAAGTTGCTACATGTTTATTAAACAACTTTTCTTTATTTTAGCCAGAATGAGATTTCTAATCATATCTCTTTGTTGAGACAAATTGGTGCATTGCATTTGGAATCGACAAGAATAAGCAACTGAACAGCTTATGCTAGATAAGTTTAATTTTTTTAAAAAATCGTTATCCATTTTCAGAGATGCAGAATATTAAAAGAAAAGCAGAACAATCACAGGAAATTATTTTAACAATAACAAGTCTGATTAAAGTCTAGTCAAATACACTAATAAAATCATTATGTTCAATTAGAAACTGTCAGCTGGTGGCGGTTTTGGTAGAATGCTGATAATTTATTCCTCTCTACAATTGTTCATTAAAAATTCATTGAGATAAGAAGAACCAGACACAGAAGCAGGAACATTAATGGATGATATACAGCGCAAGCAAAATGCCTCGGTGCAGAGAAAGGAACACCATAGGAAATAATCAAAAAGCAAACAACCTATTTCATACACTTTTGTGTGAGAATTTTATTTTTAATTGCATGGTTTGTGGGTGTGAAGTAGAAACATAGAAACATAGAAGTCTGACGGCAGAAAAAGACCTCATGGTCCATCTAGTCTGCCCTTATATTATTTTCTGTATTTTATCTTAGGATGGATATATGTTTATCCCAGGCATGTTTAAATTCAGTTAGTGTGGATTTATCTACCACGTCTGCTGGAAGTTTGTTCCAAGGATCTACTACTCTTTCAGTAAAATAATATTTTCTCACGTTGCTTTTGATCTTTCCCCCAACTAACTTCAGAGTGTGTCCCCTTGTTCTTGTGTTCACTTTCCTATTAAAAACACTTTCCTCCTGGACCTTATTTAACCCTTTAACATATTTAAATGTTTTGATCATGTCCCCCCTTTTCCTTCTGTCCTCCAGACTATACAGATTGAGTTCATTAAGTCTTTCCTGATACGTTTTATGCTTAAGACCTTCCACCATTCTTGTAGCCCGTCTTTGGACCCGTTCAATTTTGTCAATATCTTTTTGTAGGTGAGGTCTCCAGAACTGAACACAGTATTCCAAATGTGGTCTCACCAGCACTCTATATAGCGGGATCATAATCTCCCTCTTCCTGCTTGTTATACCTCTAGCTATGCAGCCAAGCATCCTACTTGCTTTCCCTACCGCCTGACTGCACTGCTCACCCATTTTGAGACTGTCAGGACTGGAATAAAAATACCTTTTTAGTTTGAGGGTCTTGGTAGTCTTACAGCACCAACATTGGAATTTAGGAACCATGAATCAACACTGATCTGCACTGACTACCATTTTAACTCCTCTCCAGTATTTAGGGAGGACATAAGGGAGGAATTAAATGATGAGTGAATAGCTCAGTTCAGCTGCCCATAGCATCTTTCAGCAGTAGATAATATAAGAAAATAAAAAGAATCCATTTCTGAGAGGAGCATCATGGGGAAATCCTAAAATAGGAGATACTGCCTAGAGTTATGCTTCCTTGACAGAGCAACAATGAAGAACTGCTTGCCTCCAGAAGTTGTGACTGCTCCATCACTGGAGAGAGATTGGACAGTCAGTTGTCTAGAATTTTATAAGGGCTCCTCTCCTGCTCAAAGAGGGGGTTGGACTAGAACCCTCTCTTTAACCTCCAAAGTCCTTTCCATCTTTTTTTACTGTTAGATTGCAATAAACCATTTTTGTCTGTTGGAAAAGCCATTGCTTTTGGTACATATGTAATACTAATGAATAAATTGTGATTTACAGGCCAAATGGCTGGATTCACACTTCACACCAGGTCCAAACAGACAACTGGCTAGATACTTTTGGTTTCTCCCTCCCTCCCTCCATCCCTCCCTCCATCCCTTCCCCTCTCTCACTAACCTACCACATCTATTCTACTTATTTGAGTTTCTCAGCCTATGCAGGTTCAGTGATTGTGAAACCTTTTGTAAGATAATATGGTGTGTGATGGACTAAATACCCCTTAAAAGCTTCTGTCTAATACTCAGATCTCTACTTGCATAATGGACTATTCATCAGTGTCAATAACTTTAAAGGAATGACGTTCCAAAGGTCTAAGAATAATGGAACTATCCAAAATCTTTCTCTTTATTTCTAGGAGTTGTTTTTTTTATTTTACAAGAAACCTCATAAGAACATAAGAACATAAGAAGAGCCATGCTGAATCAGGCCAAAGCCCCTCGAGTCCAGCATTCTGTGTCACACTGTGGCCCACCAATTGTACATGGAGATCTTGAGCAGAAAGAGAAGGCAAGACCCTCCCTTTCCCTTGACCACCAACAAATGGTACCCAAGGGAATCCTGCCTGCCTCAACCAACATAAAGGCGGCACATGGACATCCGTTTCAATAACCACCAATACACTTGGCATCCATGAATCTGTCTAATCCTGCTTTAAAGCTATCAAGGCTGACAGCTGTCACAACCTCTTCTGGAAGTGGATTCCATAAACCAACAACCCTCTGGGTGAAGAAATATTTCCCTTTATTTGTAACCTCCATTTAACATATTCCCATTTATTCTTAAGGATGTATTATTATGGAACAAATTGCAACCAGGCCATTCCGCTGAAGTAACAGACAAGTGCTTTATGTGTAATGATGTAATTAGGCAAATAGCATAAATTATTATGTAATAAATTTGTATTTAATGGATATTTATGAAGGCCGGAAGCTCCCTTCCACCAAAATAACAAACTTTCAATGTAAAAACAAATTAAAAATAAAAAAAGAAAGATTGATATTGCTTTTCTTCCTCTAGATGTTTTCTTTAAACAATTATTTTTAGATCTACTTTTTTTACTTTGGTGTTGTGGTTGGCTCTGGCCCAGCTCCTGCCCCAGGGAATGGGGAGGTGGATGCAGGGGAAACTTCAACATGTCACAGGCCTGTGTTATTGCCGACAGAATCAGTTCAGAGTTTAGTTTCCTCGGACAAAGAAGAAGGTGGGAGTGGCTCGGCAGAGGAGGGCTTGGCACACACCCAAGGCAGTCAATCTTCCTTATCTTCCGTTGATTCAGATGATGACATTTTGGACCCACACAAGTGCAGAATTATGCGTAGAAGAGACTAAGTAAGAACATATTGCAGGAAATAAGGGAGGCCACCTGTGTTTGGATGGGGCTCCAGTAATTAGGGCTGCTGCTATGAATAGCAGCATGTGGGTTTGGCCATTGTGGAAGAATATCTGTTGCAGTTCGTCCGGAATCTTGTGTGCTGGACTTTGTTGCTTTTTCACACCTTTGAAACCAAAGCAGAACAACGTGTGTGTGTCTCACTTCGTTGGAAGAAGAAGGGGTGTGAAGTTTCTTCACAGCTGCTGGCTAAGTACTTAATGACTGCTTAAGGGAAGTTGTACAGACTACACGGTTGTTTTGGGAAGAGTGCTCTTTGCAATACAAAAAGAGTGCTAGTTTATTTTGACTTTTGTGATAAAGAAAATTGTTTTGAATTTTCAAACGTGTGTGTCTGAAATTTGTACCCTTTAATTTTCGGGAGGCTCCTATCAGAAAGCCCTGCAGAACACTTTGGAGATGCTTTAACGGTCATATTTTGAAATAAGAATGACAAATTCTTGTTTCCAAATATAATACCTAAAATATCTTCAAAAAGTAATGGGTTTCACTTTACCTTCGCTATTGGTTTGGAACTGTGAACATGCTTGCTCATTTTGTTTGTGTGTGGCGGTTCTGTGCCTGCGCATAACCTTCTGCACATGCACAGTTCATCTGTGATGTCATCCAGGTGGGTGAGCGGAACCTCCTACCAGTGTCACTACCAGTTCACCCGAACTGGGGTGAACCAATAGCAATCCACCACTGGCCCCCTTCTATTGCTTACAATATGTGTCAATAGGAATGCAACAGAACCATTCCAACCCCAAAACAATTTGCGGAGGACGAGACCAGTATTTTAGTCTTGCTTTATGTACTTCTTTTGTTCCAAATTCAATGTATTGTTCTTTAATATGAAATCAAGAGTCTTCTTCAGAGCCTGAAGGAGAAGAGTCCTTTTTGTAGGAGTTGAGCAGAGTTAGGAAGCTTTTCAACTTCTCTGAATTCATCTGCAAAATAATGGCAAGGACTCTTAAAATTGTTGTGATTCAGTCTGAGGCTCCTCAGGGAACGGCTGGAACTCTGCCGGCTCCATGCTCAGAGGGGGAGGACGAGGAACAGGAGGAGGAGGAGGACCAGGCAGATGGGGAAGAGGAATGTCAGGACGAGGAGGAGGGGGAACAGCCTGAGACCCCCGGGGGGGAGCTCTCCCCAGCGAGTAGCCTGGAGTCATTAGATGAGAACGCACAAGCCATCATAGATATGAGGCAGAGAAGGGCAGCACAACGAAGGGGACAATTAGCCAGGTACTTCCATCCCTAATAGGCAAAAGCTGGGTTTGGGTGTGGTTCTCCTCAGAAAGGTTGAAAAGGCAGGCCCGCCCTTCCTGTATTGTGGAGAGTTATCTTTTGGGAGTCCTGTGACCTTGCTTCGATCCTTGGCGTCTCTGATTCTGGCTTGTGGCCTCGAAGGCTGAAAACTTGGGGGAGGTGTGGGTTTTATTATCTACAGTGGTGTGTGTGCCACCAAGAAGCCTGTTGTATTGTCTGGCCGTCGTGACTCTTCTGTGAAGCTTCACAGCATTCCAGTTTGTAAGAACAGTTTTTGTTATCTGTGTTTGTTTTGAAAGATATAAAATGACTTTGCTTTTTACCAGCGTGTCTGGCTACTCTTTTTAGTTGGTGTTGGCGTCTGGGGGAACCCAGACAGAACAAAAATGTAGTTCAGTAAAGTAGACTCCTTTCCCTCCCACTCTCTCTCTCAAACATATAAATGAGATCTATGTTATTGTAAGCCCTGTAACAATATTTATCCCATCAACCTTATATTGAAAACCCTACAAAAACAAAAAGGCCTTTCATAGCACATGTTGGAGGCAATGAGAAAGGTATACAGTGATCCCCCGGTTATTGCGTCCCCGACCCTTGGCAAGAGGGTAATTTGCGATTTTTGAACCTGGAAGTCAAAACACCATCTGCGCATGCGTGCCCTTTTTTCTATGGGCACGCATGCATAGATGGCACCCGGCAGATCAGCTGCTGGGCGGCTTCCCTGGGTCTTCCCCCTCTTGCTGGCGGGAGGGCGAAGCCCCCACCAGCACCCGCTCGCCCGCCCTTCGCCCTTCACCCGGGAAGTTCGCCAGGAGTCAGCGGAGAACGGCGCAACTGTTTTAAAACGATCGGAGCTTTCCAATGAGTCCCGAAGACAAACGTCAAACTTCCGCGTTTGTCTTCGGGACTCATTTGAAAGCCGCGCGGGTGTTTTAAAACGTCCCCGCCGACATGGGGGGCTCGCTAGCACCCCCCTGAACCCCCAACCTGGGTTCGGGGGGGTGCTAGCGAGCCCCCCATGTCGGCGGGGATGTTTTAAAACACCCACGCGGCTTTCAAATGAGTCCCGAAGACAAACGCGGAAGTTTGACGTTTGTCTTCGGGACTCATTGGAAAGCTCCGATCGTTTTAAAACAGTTGCGCCGTTCTCCGCTGACTCCTGGCGAACTTCCCCGCTTTAGGAGTCAGCGGAGAATGGCGCGCCTGCTTTAAAACGATCGGAGCTTTCCAATGAGTCCCGAAGACAAACGTCAAACTTCCGCGTTTGTCTTCGGGACTCATTGGAAAGCCGCGCGGGTGTTTTAAAATGTCACCGCCGACATGGGGGGCTTGCTAGCACCCCCCAAACCTGGGTTGGGGGTTTGGGGGGGTGCTAGCGAGCCCCCCATGTCGGCGGCAACGTTTTAAAACAGCCGCGCCGCCCCCAATCTTCGGCTCCTCGCTAGCGCTGCGGAAGTTAAAAACACCATCTGCACATGCGGAGATGGTGTTTTTACTTCCGCAGCGCTACTTCGCGAAAACCCGCTCGTTGCGGGGGGTCCTGGAACGGAACCCTCGCAACGAGCGGGGGGTCACTGTACTTACTGTAAACAGTATGGTTTCTTAGGGAATCTTATCTACTGGAGTTCCTACAGACATAGATATTCTTATAAGACTCAGTGGTATACTAAGTATACTTTACAAGGCCCTTTTAATGGACAAAAGCCCTGTGTTCACACCTCTACTTGGTATGTTTAATGGAAGTCAATGCAAAGAGATTGTCTCCTACAGTCAGGCATTGCTTGTAAGACTGGTGCAGATTAGCTGAGATACAAGAAAAGATCTTTGTGATGATTTCTCAGCATATAATTGCTCTTTATAAGGCATTTTCCTATTTGATCCAGTCTTTAAAAGACTTCTTTTTAAGGCTAACCTTAAAAATGGCCAATATGAAGTTGATGATGTGTAAGATAAGTGGATTCATTTTTATTTTCATGGTTACTAGAAACATAGAAACATAGAAGTCTGACGGCAGAAAAAGACCTCATGGTCCATCTAGTCTGCCCTTATACTATTTTCTGTATTTTATCTTAGGATGGATATATGTTTATCCCAGGCATGTTTAAATTCAGTTACTGTGGATTTATCTACCACGTCTGCTGGAAGTTTGTTCCAAGGATCTACTACTCTTTCAGTAAAATAATATTTTCTCATGTTGCTTTTGATCTTTCCCCCAACTAACTTCAGATTGTGTCCCCTTGTCCTTGTGTTCACTTTCCTATTAAAAACACTTTCCTCCTGAACCTTATTTAACCCTTTGACATATTTAAATGTTTCGATCATGTCCCCCCTTTTCCTTCTGTCCTCCAGACTATACAGACTAAATTCGAAATCCAGCATAGTGATCTCGTTTGCTGTGTTGTACTGACATAATAATAATAATAATAATAATAATAATAATAATAATAATAATAATAATAATAATAATAAATGTTTCCTGACCATGCCTGTATGATGTTCAGGTTTTGAAACAGAACAAAACCTCACTTGTCCACTTTTGGTCATTATCAGCATACTGAGGATATGGAACTCCAATGGATAACTTTATCCACTGTTTTCATACAGATGTTGAATATAAGGGGAGAGAACATCAAGCCCTGTGAAAAAAGAGGGGCTTAGTGACTCTGACCTCCCAACCTAACTATCTAGGAGAGATCCTGAAGGAAAGAAAACAATCAATTGTCAAGCCTCGAACTGGTCCAGAAGATCACTGTGTCCAAGAAACAAACTTAAGGCTGTACCATCTCCATTCCAGCCCTGCTACAGATCATTTACAACCATGACCATGGTTTTCTTCATCCTGGGCTGCAATTTGAAATAGATCTAGATCAGGGGTGTCAAACTCGCACCATCATGGTGGCTTCATGTGCCATATTGTGATGCCCTATGCTAAAGTGGATGTGGGCGTGGCCAGCATGTGATGTATCCAGCCCGCAGGCCATGAATTTGACAACCCTGATCTAAATAATCTGCTTATTTTAAGTCTCAGTAGCTACAGTTCCAACACATTTCCAAGAATGTTATGTTAGTTGTATAAAATCATTGGTTCTCAAGATGGCCTCTTGAGGAGGAGTGAATTACTAAGGCTGGAGATACTACTTCTTGTCCTACTGAGGCCTAACCATAGCATGGGCCCAATCATAGGTCCCTTTCCTGGCTGTCTTCACAATCCAGGAGATACTTTGTCCCAAAAAATGAATGGCTGAACAGAGACAATCCTGTTCACCAGTTAAAATTCATACCAGATTATACCTTGAAATTAAACCCTAGGATATTTGCCCAGTCAGAATCCAATTTGGAATAAATCTGACACCTTTTATCCACCAGATAATTAGAAGTTACCTTATGGCTGCCCTGTAGATGCTTCCGAGGCCTGTCTCTGACTGATATGGATGGAGAAAGCCATTGGAAGAATCATTCAGCAGTAAAAGCAAATTATCCAGTGTGGTGTTGGGTTCCCCTTTTCGGGGTATATTCAGAAAGAGCCATGTGTTGATTGGATTCCTGAACTGAGCAGATGGCTGAACTAGACAATTTTAAGTGTCCCCTTCATTTTCTACTCTTGTATGCTGTTGTGGTTGGCTCTGGCCCAGCTCCTGCCCCAGGGAATGTGGAGGTGGATGCAGGGGAAACTTCAACATGTCACAGGCCTGTGTTATTGCCGACAGAGTCAGTTCAGAGTTTAGTTTCCTCGGACGAAGAAGAAGGTGGGAGTGACTTGGAAGAGGGGAGCTTGGCACACAGCCCAGGCAGTCAATCTCCCTTATCTTCCATTGATTCGAATAAAGAAGTCTTGGACCCACGCAAGCACAGAATTATGCGTAGAAGAGACCAAGTAAGGACATATTACAGGAGATAAGAGCGGCCACCTGTGTTTGGGTAGGGATCCAGTAATTAGGACTGCTGCTATAAATAGCAGCATGTGGGTTTGGCCATTGTGGAAGAGTATCTGATCGCAGTTCGACAGGAATCCTGGGTTGCTGGTTTCTGGACTTTGCTTGTTGATTTTTCACACCTTTGAAAACAAAGCAGAGCAACGTGTGTGTGTGTCTCTCACTTGGAAGAAGAAAGGGTGTGACGTTTCTTCACAGCTGCTAGCTAAGTACTTAATGATTGCTTAAGGTTAATTGTACAGACTACCCGGTTGTTTTGGGATGAGTGCTCTTTGCAATACAAAAAGAGTGCTTAGTTTATTTTGAATTTTGGGATACAGAACATTGTTTTGAATTTTCAAACGTGTGTGTCTGAAATTTGTATCCTTGAATTTTTGGGAGGCTCCCACCAGAGAGCCCGGCAGAACAGTATGCACTATAATTTAATAATAATAATAATTTATTAGATTTGTATGCCGCCCCTCTCCGAAGACTCAGGGCGGCTCACAACAACGATAAAAACAATATTATAATGGCACAAAGTTAATATAAAAAACTAAAAACCCTATCATAATTAAAAACCAAACAGCACATACATACCAAACATAAATAAGCCTGGGAGAAAGATGTCTCAAATCCCCCATGCCTGGCGGTATTGGTGGGTCTTAAGTAGTTTACGGAAGACAAGGAGGGTGGGAGCAGTTCTAATCTCCAGGGGGAGTTGATTCCAGAGGGCCGGGGCCACCACAGAGAAGGCTCTTCCCCTGGGGCCTGCCAGACGACATTGCTTAGTCGACGGGACCCCGAGAAGGCCAACTCTGTGGGACCTTATCGGCCGCTGAGATTCGTGCGGTAGCAGGCGTTTCCGGAGGTACTCTGGTCTAATGCCATGCAGGGCTTTAAAGGTCATGACCAATACTTTGTTTTTCTTCTATGACTTTTTAAATAAATTAAAATGGACATTATTCATTGTTACTGACCTTTGCTACAGTGGAATCTGTTTTAGGAAATCACACTGATATATTCCATGGTGGATTTCTTTATGTATCTTTATTTTTGTTTCTAGTTTAAGAAGAAGAAGGTTCTTCTCTGTATTTTATTGCTATATGGTTACTTTTGTGACAGCCATCACTATATCATTATATGTTGCAATATTAAATTATACATTAAAATATTGGGGATAAAGGCCTTAAGGGTGGAATGTGCTTCCATGAAAATGAATTCAACTGGCATCAGTATGATTCACCTGCACAGGAAGTCAATTATGATTGAAGACTTTGATATCTAGCAGAAAGTGGCTTTTTAACGATCAAATTATGAAGACCATACTCCATTAGAGCTGCATGATTACACAGCATACAAAACCTTTTGTTTTCTGTCTCTCGTCAGATTTTATAGGCCTAACATAGTTTAGCTAATGTAACCATCCCAAGAAGAGTGGCTATATTGAATTATGGAAATCCTATTTATCTCCATGAACCGAAAGCACAGATGCAAGAGATAAAACATTCTCTTATGATATATCACACTGGTTTACATTGCAGTGACATTCTGAGAAGCGTCTCTGTGCTCACTATAAGGGTTTGGATGACTAAACACTGAGAATACGCACACATTATATCTGCATCAAGATCTATTTAAATGCATGAAAAGGAATTCAGTCAGGTATTGCTCAGCAACTTAACTGTCGGAGAACAGGGGTAATTATTTGGCATGATCAGAAATGAACATTTATTTCTCAAGGATTAGAAAGTTACTGGAATACAACGTCTATTTGTTTCTTCCGGTTCTTTCATGTATTGGAGAGAAGAAAAATGAGCAAAGACTAAAGCCCCAGCTAATACAAGTAGAAAGATAGACCAGTTGCCTTCAGCATTACATTCCTTGCTTATTATATGCCATTTAATATTAGCTTCCCTTATTCATTAGATCATAATCAAAGTGCCACGGGAGTAAGAGTTGGCTCCAAACCATCAATTCAGTTTGGATTGTCAGTTTGGTTTTATTCGATGATTCTGACATCCTGGATTTTCTGAACTGATTAAAAGTGATCCTGGATTGGAGAATTTGAATCATCTGTTGGGTTCTGTCAACTTGATTCAGAGATATGATCAAATGATCTTCAAGCTCGTATCTGGGGCCGTTTCCATTTTATATATGGTTTGTTTGAGATGTATGACAATAAAGGTTTTAAATTGTTTTTAATCATTGGATTTGTACTGTTTTGTTGTTGGGAGCCGCTCCGAGTCTTCGGAGAGGGGCGGCATACAAATCTAATAAACAACAACAACAACAATAACAATAACAATGGTTGTGGTTAGCTCTGGCCCAGCTCCTGCCCCAAGGACTGTGGATGTGGGGGAGACATCCACATGCTGCAGGCCTGTTTTGCCCCCGGTGGAATCTGCTGATGAAGGCTCCTCTGACCAAGAAGACATGAGTGACAGGGGAGGAGGAGAGTGTGGCAGACAGCTCAGAAGGAGATCAATTATCTAGCTCCTCCTTGGATTCAGAACAAGAGTTAATGATACAGCCACGCATGTGGAGAGCGATGCATAGGCAACAACAACTGAGAGATTATTATCAAAGAAAATGAGGCCACCTGTGGTTGGGTGGGGCTGTGGTAATTAGTAAGGCTGCTATAAATAGCAGCCTGTGGGTTTGGCCATTGTGGAGGATTATCTGATCATTGTGTTTCGTGACTGCTTTACTGACTTTGACCTTTTGTGTGTTGCTTTTTCCTCACTTTGAAACTAAACCAGAGCAAAGTGTGTTTCACTTTGTGAAAGAAGAAGGACTGTGAATTGCCTCACAGCTGCAAGATAAGTATCACAGAACTGATAAGGGACTTGTACAAATTACCAGTTTGTTTGGAGACATGTGCTCTTTGCTATACCAAAAGAGGGCTTAGGTTAAGTGAATTTTCATTATAAAGAACATTGTTTTGAATTTTCAAACATGTGTGTGTCTGAAATTTGTACTTGTGAATTTTTGGGAGGAGTCTACCAGAGAGCCCGACAGAACAACAATAATCTACATAGACCTATAAAGCAATTTCTCTGGAAAAGCACTATAAATTTGAAAGATGAAGAAAGTTCTGTAAGATTAACTTTGGAGTCATGAAGATAAGAACATAAAAATAGCCATGGGGGAATTAAGTCTAGAACCAAATTAGCCCAGCATCCTGTTTCTCACTGTGTCCAACCAGATGCCTTTGAGGTGCTTTCACATCCCTCTTTCACAAGCAATGGTATTTATAGCCACTCAGCCTCCATTGAAAGATAACATGAGGGACACTAATATAGGAAATATCACAAGATGTGAGAGAATAGATAAAGATGGGAAGTGGCAGTGGGATGGTATGTGAAGGCTTTTTTCACCAACAGCTTTAATCAATAGGAAAGGAAAGGGGAGGGGAGGAGAGGAAAGAAGGAAAGGAGAAGGAAAGGAAAGAAGGAAAGAAAAAGCAAAGCAAAGGAAAGGAAAGCAGAGCAGAAGGAAAGCAGAAGGAAAGGAAAGGAAGAAGAGGAAAGGTAGAAGAGGAAAAGAAAGGAGAAGAAAGAAAGAAAGAAAGGAAAGAAGAAGGAAAAGGAAGAAAGAAAGGAAAGGAAGAAGAGGAAAGGTAGAAGAGGAAAAGAAAGGAGAAGAAAGAAAGAAAGAAAGGAAAGAAGAAGGAAAGGAAAGGAAAGGAAGAAGAGGAAAAGAAAGAAGGAAAGGAAAGAGAAATGGAAATGACATGGAAGAAGAAAAGAAGAAAAAAGGAAAAGAAAAGAAAGGAAAGAGAAGGAATGGAAAGAAGGAAAAGAAAGAAGAAGGAAAGGAAGAAGAGGAAAGGAAAGAAGGAAAAGAAAAGGCGGAAGGAAGGGGAGAAGAGGGAGGGAATGGACTACAGCTACAGCTCTGAAATATGGGATTGATTTTCCCAACAACTTCAGCAAGCCACCCTAAAATAAGCTTCAATTATTTTGTAATAATAAGTTTCTTACAATTAACCAACTTTTAAAGATTTTGTTATAATTAAATAAGCATTTATTATTTTGTTATAATTAAATAAGCATTTATTATTTTGTTATATTAAATAGATGCATTTCATATTAATAAAATGGAAGTTCTCTGATCGTTATTTTACAAATGTATTTATCTTTTTTAAAAAAAAATATTAATGGTTTGTGGGAGTTAAAATTATGAATTAGGGTCCGTGGGATTTAAAATTATGACTTTGGTGGTCCCTGGGGTCCAAAACGTTGGGGACCCCAGCTTTAGGGAAAGGATTCAATTTCTTCTTCTTCATATTAAGCTGATAATGATGATGATTTTTTATATTCCTTGTGTGTCTAATCACACCTGGCCAATAAAGAATTCTATTCTATTCTACATTCAGAAAATCACGACCTGGGGGATGTTTTAGAGGAAAAAGTGTTTCTGTCCAGGAGTTACCATCTAAAATTTAATAAAAACAAAACCATTTTGTAAAGAACCCAACTCTGGCGTTTTAAAAGTCAAATTTATTTTTATTTTATTTGTTTGTTTGTTTGTTTGTTTGTTTATTCATTCATTCATTCATTTATTTATTTATTTATTTATTTATTTATTGGATTTGTATGCCGCCCCTCTCCTTAGACTCGGGGCGGCTCACAACACAATAAAAACAGTTCATGACAAATTTAATAATTTACAATTTAAAATATTTTTTAAAAACCCATTATTAAGCATACATGCATACAAACAAACATACCATACATACATTGTATAGGCCTGGGGGAGATATCTCAGTTCCCCCATGCCTGACGACAAAGGTGGGTTTTGAGGAGTTTACGAAAGGCAAGGAGGGTAGGGGCAGTTCTAATCTCTGGGGGGAGCTGGTTCCAGAGAGTCGGGGCCGCCACAGAGAAGGCTCTTCCCCTGGGGCCCGCCAACCGAAATTGTTTAGTTGAGGGGACCCTGAGAAGGCCCACTCTGTGGGACCTAACTGGTCGCTGGGATTTGTGCGGCAGAAGGCGGTCCCGGAGATATTCTGGTCCGGTGCCATGAAGGGCTTTATAGGTCATAACCAATACTTTGAATTGTGACCGGAAACTGATCGGCAACCAATGCAGACTGCGGAGTGTTGGTGTAACATGGGCGTATTTGGGAAAGCCCATGATTGCTCTCGCAGCTGCATTCTGCACGATCTGAAGTTTCCGAACACTTTTCAAAGGTAGCCCCATGTAGAGAGCGTTACAGTAGCCGAACCTCGAGGTGATAAAGGCAGGAGAGTCTTCACAACTTCTTTATACATACTGCATTTTGTTGTGGCTTCTGCTGTGTTTTCTCCTGAGTAAGATTACATTTTTGCTTACGTTCATCCAATCAGAGATCAGTTTGCTTCTAGCAGAGTCCAGGATGAGGTTCCTAATCCCCAATCACAATAATAGAATTAGAAATAAATAACAGAGTCACAGACATTTTGGTAAGGTAAGGAGCAGCATGAGTGGGCTCTGCGAGCAGATAGGAAACAAATATAGAATTTTTAAAAAAGCATCACAAAATTTATTTATTATTATTTATTTATTAATCAGATTTGTATGCCGCCCCTCTCTGCAGACTCGGGGCGGCTCACAGCAATAATAATACAATGTAAACAAATCTAATATTTAAGTTAATTTAAAACCCCAATTTAGAAACCAATCAAACATACTAGCATACCATGCATAAATTTTTATAAGCCTAGGGGGAGGGAAAGTATCAATTCCCCCATGCCTGATGACAGAGGTGGGTTTTAAGGAGCTTACGAAAGGCTAGGAGGGTGGGGGCAACTCTGATATCTGGGGGGGAGTTGGTTCCAAAGGGTCAGGGCCGCCACAGAGAAGGCTCTTCCCCTGGGTCCCGCCAAACGACATTGTTTAGTTGACGGGACCGGGAGAAGGCCAACTCTGTGGGACCTAACTGGTCGCTGGGATTTGTGCGGCAGAAGGCAGTCCCGGAGATATTCTGGTCCGGTGCCATGAAGGGCTTTATAGGTCATAACCAATACTTTGAATTGTGACCGGAAACTGATCGGCAACCAATGCAGACTGCGGAGTGTTTGTGTGACATGGGTGTATTTAGGAAAGCCCATGATAGCTCTCGCAGCTGCATTCTGCACGATCTGAAGTTTCCGAACTCTTTTCAAAGGTAGCCCCATGTAGAGAGCATTACAGTAGTCAGGAGATCATGTGAGTTGAATATAAATTTCAGTCATCATTTTGTAATGCATAGAGTAGAAGAAACTGAGAGTGCCTTTGAGAAAGCTATAACAAACTCTTACTTTGTTTTCAGGAGGAACATGATTCAATGAAAGGATGCAAAAGGATGCTCTTATTTTCTTAAGCCCTTGTCATTATTCCACTTAAGAGAAATGAAAGAAGTCTTGTTATTTGTTAAAAAGAAAGAAACAAAGCAAACAAACCCCATAACAAATACATTATGCTCCCAAAGGAACACAAACTGGTTCTCATTGTAAATTGTTATGGTTCAAAATGAGGAATATAAAAGTACCGGTAATGATATACTAATTAATCTTGAAAACATTAAAACCACCACCATCTTACGAGTCACAATAATACCAACACAAAGTATTGTCGAGTTTTGTGCTAAATTTTCACATATCTTTCTCAGCTCTTGATATCACAAATTAAAGAAATAAATAATATGGTTAACCATCTGTATGAATGATATGAATCCCATAGGAAGAATATGTAGAATTCTATTCTATTTGAAGGATGCATTGTTTGACAGTAGAATAATTGCTTCTTGTTGCTTTGGAAAGATAGAAATACAATTGTAAGAAGAATATGAAAAGAAAAGAGATAAGATAAGGTTATATTTATTTATTTATTTATTTATTTATTCATTCATTCATTCATTCATTCATTCATTCATTCATTTATTTATTTATTGGATTTGTATGCCGCCCCTCTCTGCAAACTCGGGGCAGCTAACAACAGTGATAAAAAAACCAGCATTTTTATATGCCTTTTGAACATAGAGAGTGAAGGTTTTTTTGTTTCACTGTCCCTTGCTTATATTAATCATATGATACACAGTTAGTTACCGTAACTGTAAACGCTTTATTAGTGAAAATATATCAGCTGCAATATTAAACTCACTGTTTACTTAGAGGCTTTTGAAACAATATAGTTTGATCCCAGAAACCTACTGAACAAAATAAATATATGCAGGGGTGGGCAGCACGCAGGATGGGGTGGAATGCAGTTCCACCGGCGGAAATGAAAGTGTGTGTGCAGCTCCAGCTGATCGGCAGCTGTTACTTCTTGGATTACTGGTCTCAGCTCAGCTCTCCTTTTTTCTCCTGCTGCTGCTGCTGTGTCAGCACTCCTTGCTTTTTTCCTCTTTCCTCCTTCCTGGTCTCGCACGAACTTCCATCTCTCCTGCTTGGCTCCCCTCCAGCCTCACACAGCCACTTCCTACCTGAGGTGTAAGCAGATGCCTTGGGTGGAATCGGCGCTGACAGCATTTATGCTTCTGGCAGAACCCGTTTGCCTAGCTACCCAACCTGCGGCAGGGGGGCGACTCAGGAAGGAGAGCGCGGGAAACAAATTGTCACCCCTGTGAGCCACACTGCTAAGGTTGTAAGTTGAGGACTTGATGATAATCGTTCAAGCCACTGCCACCTGACCACATGAGTGGCAAACCACTCCTACCCAGTCACATGGCCATTAAGCCACACCCACAAAATAAGCCATACCCACAGTGTGGCAGTAAAAGTTTTGGCTACCCATTACTGAATATATGGATACATACAAATGTAGGAGAATGTTTCATCTATAAATCACATTCTTATGAAAAAGAAATAAATTCAAGTTATGAGCTTGATTTCCAATATTTTCAATACAATTTAGAGCCAAGTAAGAAACTCACATTTATCTCATTCTTCCTGGATAAATTGGTTTCTCAGAAAAAATGGCATCCAATCTTCTGAGGCTATGACTTTGCCTGTGTATGCAAATGTGTATGAATGTAAGACACATTCCAGATTATCCTTCCTATTCTGTTCAAATCACTTGGAACAAATTGAGATTTGGCTTAGCTGTGTTCACAATTTCAGTATCCAATTCAAATAAATTTTGATAAAAACAATGATCATGTGCCTACACTAATAGGAGACCCCAATGATATGAAAATATTCAGCACAATTTTATTGTGAATGCATCATAGCAGCTTTGATATAAAAGAGTTACCAACGTTCTAATATTTTAACAAACTGATCCTCTACTTTACTGGAAAAGGGGGGATTGATAAGAAAACAAAGTACAGTGATCCCCCGGGTATCGCGATCCCGATCATTGCGAACGGCTATATCGCGATTTTTCAACACGGAAGTCAAAACACCATCTGCGCATGCGCGCCCTTTTTTCTATGGCCACGCATGCGTAGATGGAGCCGGGCAGATCAGCTGCTGGGCGGCTTCCCTGGGTCTTCCCCCTCTTGCTGGCGGGAGGGCGAGAAGCCCCCCCAGCACCCGCTCGCCCGCCGTTCGCCGCTCGCCCGGCCTTCGCCCGGCCACCCGCCGTTCGCTTGCTGCTCACCCGGCCACCCGGGTTTGGGGGGGTGCTGTCAAGCCCCCCATGGCGGCGGCGACGTTTTAAAAGAGCCGCGCGGCTTCCCAACTGAGTCCCGAAGCCAAACATCTTCCGCGTTTGGCTTCGGGACTCAGTTGGGAAGCCGCGCGGCTGTTTTAAAACGTCACCGCCGGCATGGGGGGCTTGCCAGCACCCCCCGGACTCCCAACCCGGGTTTGGGGGGCTGCTGGGAAGCCCCCCATGCTGGCGGCGATGTTTTAAAACAGCCGCGCGGCTTCCCAACTGAGTCCCGAAGCCAAACGTCTTCCGCGTTTTGCTTCGGGACTCAGTTGGGAAGCCGCGCGGCTGTTTTAAAACATCGCCGCCGGCATGGGGGGCTTGCCAGCACCCCCCGGACCCCCAACCTGGGTTTGGGGGGCTGCTAGGAAGCCCCCCATGCCGGCGGCGACATTTTAAAACAGCCGTGCGGCTTCCCAACTGAGTCCCGAAGCCAAACATCTTCCGCGTTTGGCTTCGGGACTCAGTTGGGAAGCCGCGCGGCTGTTTTAAAACGTCGCCGCCGGCATGGGGGGCTTGCCAGCACCCCCCGGGCCCCCAACCCGGGTTTGGGGGGCTGCTAGGAAGCCCCCCATGCCGGCGGCAATGTTTTAAAACAGCTGTACGGCTTCCCAACTGAGTCCCGAAGCCAAACGTCAAAGGCGAACTTCCGGAAGTTCGCTTCAGGACTCAGCTGGGAAGCGGCGCGAGCGAACGGCGTGGGCGGGCGAAGGGCGGGCGCGCGGGCAGGCAGGCGGCGGACAAGCGGCGGGCGGACAAAACAAGCGGTGGGCGCGGCAGCAGCAAGGAGTTTGCGTGGGCGGCGGGGAAACCCCAATCTTTGGCTCCTCGCTGCTGCGGCGGAAGTAAAAACACCATCTGCGCATGCGCAGATGGTGTTTTTACTTCTGCACCGCTACTTCGCGAAAAACCGATCATTGCGAGGGGTCCTGGAACGGAACCCTCGCAATAATCGGGGGACCACTGTAATGCATCTCCTTGAATCTACTGTCTGTTCTGCCGGGCTCTATGGTATGAGTCTCCCAAAAATTCAAGGGTACAAATTTCAGACACACACACACTTGAAAGTTCAAAAACAATGTTCTTTATCACAAAAATTCAAAAGAAAAAAAGCACCCTTTTTGTATTGCAAAGAGCAT
The DNA here is from genome assembly GCF_031021105.1 of Erythrolamprus reginae. Taxonomy (NCBI): domain Eukaryota; kingdom Metazoa; phylum Chordata; class Lepidosauria; order Squamata; family Dipsadidae; genus Erythrolamprus; species Erythrolamprus reginae. The sequence goes on along the minus strand of NC_091955.1, from coordinate 22,134,595 downwards.
TCGTCCAAAAACAACCTGGTAGTCTGTACAATCCCCTTAATCAGTCCTTAAGTACTTAGCTAGCAGCTGTGAAGAAATGTCACAGCCCTCCTTCTTCCACGAAGTGAAACACACACACTTTGCTCTGCTTTGGTTTCAAAGTTGTGAAAAATCAACAAACAGCAAGGCACAGTCCTGAAGAACAACGATCAGATAATCTTCCACAATGGCCCAAGCCAGCACGCTGCTATTTATATCAGCAGCTCTAATTACTGGAGCCCCACCCAAACACAGGTGGCCTCTCTTATCTCCTGTAATATTTCCTCAATTGGTCTCTTCTATGCATAAGTCTGCGCCTGCGTGGGTCTAACACTTCCTCATCCGAATCAACCGAAGATAATGGAGATTGGCTCCCTGGGCTGTGGGCCAAGCCCCCATCTTCCAAGTCACCCCCACCTTCTTCTTCATCTGAGGAAACTGCACTACCTGACTCTGTCAGCAATAAAACAGGCCTATAACATGTTGATGTTTCCCCTGCATCCACCTCCACATTCCTTGGGGCAGGAGCTGGGCCAGAGCCAACCACAACACTGTCCAGGTACAAATTTTGTCTTAAAAGGAATTCCTTACTTAAAGGGATCATCAGGAAATGAAAACAAAAAGCATATAAGCAAAAATGGTTACGTAATAATATAATAAATTTAAGCTAAATTCCTATTCCAATCAACATAGTGTATTAGATTTAGGATTCATGTTTGTGTTCAGTGTTTGCCTTGCAGCTATGTTAAAATACAGATTTATTGTTGGTTAGAATTATAATTAATAAGCTTATTGGCATTAGAGTGAAGTAGGGGTTGGAATAAGGGTTAAGATATTAAATTTAGTGTGTGGATAAGTATTATATAGTTATGATGGCCTGTTTTGGCTCAGTAGTGAACCTTGTTAATATGATATTAGAAAATTCAACAATGTTTTAAAATGTGACTGCATTTTGTAATAAAAACAAAATCTGGAATGTATTACCATCTGAAGAACTGGCTTTATATACATACATACAGAAGTGGGTTCCTCCCCATTCGGACCAGATTGCCCAAACTGTTAGCGATCCACTGGTGACATGACAATGGTGTCATGGATCTGGTTCGGTCAGTGCCAATTTGTGGGCACTGCCATCTTTGTGGGGGGAATGTTGGTGAATTTTTCCATGTTTGGATGGCTCTCCTCTTCCGCTGCTTGAAAAAGAGGGTGAGTGTGCATGCCTTCCATTGAGGACCTGTATACTGCACGAGTCAAAAAGAGGGCGGGGAAAATATTTACTGACCTCTCACATCCTGGACACAAACTGTTTCAACTCCTACCCTCAAAACGTCGCTACAAAGCACTGCACACCAAGACAACTAGACACAAGAACAGTTTTTTTTCCGAACGCCATCACTCTACTAAACAAATACTTCCCTCAATACTGTCAGACTTTCTACTAAATCTGCACTTCTATTCTACTAGTTTTTCTCATCATTCCTATCACCCATTTCTTCCCATGTTGACTGTATGACTGTAACTTGTTGCTTATATCCTAAGATTTTTATTAATATTGCTTCTTCATTGCTTATTTGACCCCTATGACAATCATTAAGTGTCGTACCACATGATTCTTGACAAATGTATATTTTATTTTATGGACGCTGAGAGCATATGCATCAAGACAAATTCCTTGTGTGTCCAATCACACTTGGCCAATAAAATTCTATTCTATTCTATTCTATTCTATTCTATTCTATGTGATACATCGCAATGTGAATTGGTGGCAAAGGTAAGTGGAACCCACCCCTACATATATAAATGTATGTTAGAAAAACATTGAAATTTCTTGGTTAAAATCTGGATTCTATAATATATGTTCACTTTTTGTTTATAAACTCATTCTGTACCAAACAACAGAAAGCTGATGAATATAATTCAATTTGGTTAATTAGATGTTAACTGAGTTTAATTTCTCTATATGAAATATTGGGTTTTTCCCTCTGTGTATGTGATTTTGTCTCTTTTTAAATTATTCTTCCCTTTCCCCTATATTAAATCATAAAAATATATAAGTTCAAATGTTCATTAAAAAAATGGAATTATTTTTCATTTAAAGCAGATTTTACAGCTTCCATTGTGACTATTATACTGTAGTTTATCCTGCCTTATATATGGTGCTATGTTGTACTATTATCTTTGTGAGCAGTGAGTTGTTAGACTGAGTGATAATGACAGCCTACAATCACTCAACAATTTTCATAGATGACTGGGGTTTGAACTTGGATGTGCCCAGACCATGAAATTTTCATAAAATCAAAGAAGTGAAAGATATTTGAAAAAGCTAATGCAGTACAAGTTTTGGTTAACATCCCTGTTACAACATCTGCCCCATTTGTATTACATCTGTTGTAACATCCCAAATGCTGTTTAAAACTCCTAACAAAGGAGGCTCTATTACTTTCTGAAACATCATGTTCTACTTTTGAACAATTTATCCCATGAAATAATTCTTAGGGATGGGATTGTAGCCATTTTCAAGAATTTAGCATTTGGTGACCCCCAGATTTAGTAAGTACAGTGGTACCTCGGTACTTGAACACTTTGGTTCTCGTACATTTCGGATACCAAACAAAATTTTCGGCAAAAATTTGCTTCGATATCTGAACAAAAATTCGGATACCGAACAGCCACAGAAAATTTTGTTTATTATCCGAAATGCTACAAGATCTGAGGGGACGGGGTGAGATGGAATGGGAGTCCATCCTGGCCGCCCACTAAACAGCCTCCCAGTCTCTAGTCTAAGCGCTCCAAGCTGTAGGAAGGGTGGGGGTGGCTGCAATACCGGCAGCTTCGGGGGGGCTCCTTTCCTCAGTGGTTCGTCTTGTTCCCTTTAAGCAGCTACACCAACTTTCTCCTTCCCGATGGTGGCGGCGGCTTTCCTTCGAGCAGCAGTAGCGCCGTGAACGTCAGCGGCTTCCCTTTCTCATGTGATGTTCCCGGCGCTGCTAATGCTTCAAGGAAAGCCGCCGCCGCCATCGCCGGGAAGGAGAAAGTTGGTGTAGCTGCTTAAAGGGAAGAAGACGAACCACTGAGGAAAGGAGCCCCCCCCCGAAACTGCCGGTATTGCAGCTGCCCCCACCCTTACTACAGCTTGGAGTGCTTAGACCTCAGATCTTTATCCCATAGGAAATAAAGGAAATAGGGGCTGGAAACCAATTAAACCCATTTCCATTATTTCCTATGGGATAAATTAATTCGGTACTCGACCAAATCGGTTCTCGACCACACTTCTGGAACGAATTGTGGTCGAGAACCGAGGTACCACTGTAATAGCCTTTGTGATAATATATTCTCTTTTTAAAAAATCCTTTTTAAAAACGTGGCATTAAGAAATTACATTAAGAAATACTATGTTAGAAATGTTTATCTAATAAATTTTATCAATTATTCCTGGCTTTTAAAAGAGTGAAAAGAATTCAGGAATTTTAAACGGTTTTATCTGCATTGGGTTTTTCAAATCTTGGAAAAAACCATTGGTTATATAATATAGAAAGCTGGAAAGAGAGGATTTGCTGTTTTAAATTGGAATTCATGTTATCTTTTATTCACATAAAAGCATATTTTGCAATTTGCCAGTGACAGCTAAAAGTCTTGTTCTTAGAAGATGAGAAGCTGCAGTAAGCATATATTTGATCATGTTATTATCAAAATTAAATGATACAGACACACAAAGAGCTACCCACACACTTTTCATAAAGTTACTATGTTTTTGGCGCTGTTCCTTGAAACAGACCTGGGAGGAAACAGGGCCGGAAAAGGCGGGGAGAAGCGTCTCTGGGGCCTCTCTAGGAATCTCCTGGGAGGAAACAGGGCCTCCACCCTCCATGTGGTTTCCCCAATTGCATGCATTATTTGCTTTTACATTGATTCCTATGGGAAAAATTGCTTCTTCTTACAAACTTTTCTACTTAAGAACCTGGTCACGGAATTAATTAAGTTTGTAAGTAAAGGTACCACTGTATGGTAGTTTCATTACTGTTGGTATGTCTCGGTATAGCTAGGCTATGAGACCTTTGACATACACTGAGCAGAGAATTTTAACAGAATGTGGATGTGTGGTAAAGCCAAAGAAAAAGACACAGACTTAGTTATGCTTAATAAGTACTATTTACATATATACAAAATAGAAACAATCCATAACAAGCACTAAACAAACACAAGCACTAAGCAAGTACACTCCCCCTCAAGGCAAAGCAAAAGTGAATGAGCGATAAAGCATCATTGAGGGAAGGAGTACTGACACCCTCTTATGGCGAACCAGCCCAAAATATTTAAAGTGATAGTACAAGAGACTACAATAGGTAGTTTACAATGGCAAACCCTAACAACCATGTACCTTGTACTAACAATTACAAAGCACAAATAGGGTACTTCTCTTTCCAAACTCATCCTGAAGATGTTTCCTGTTTCATCACCATCTTTGAATGGAATATTCAAAGATGATATACAGTCAGTGATGGGCTCCTACGGGTACGGTCAGGTATGCAGTACCGGTAGCAAAATTTGGAGCTCCACACAATAGCACTCAATTTGCACTGAAAGATATTGAAGCAAAATGCATAAGCCACGCCGACAGTGTGGTATTAAAAGTTTTATTAGCCCATCACTGTATACAGTATTTGGGTGGGTATGGAGCAATGAAAGGATTCTTCTTATGATAGTGCCCCTATATCATACAGATCTGATCAACACTGAGAACAGAATCTTGGTTTTTCCTCCCATTCCAAACAATCCACTGAAGTTAGTTGTGAAAATTGTACTTTCAGTTTCCTCACATCAGCTCAAGAATAAAGGATTTAAAAATAAATATTAAATCTCAAGATTAGCTGATAATTAATGTAAAACAGGCTATTTTAAAAAATGTCTTGAATGATTTGATATTTTTGCCTTCTGAGTCTGCACTTTCCCACCTAAGGTTAATGTCACCCAAATAGTATCTGCTTTTGAAAGAAATTGAAGGAAGCATCATTTCATGACAACAACTTGAGCTGGTCTCAGCTCTGGGAAATGAAGTTAAAATGCCAACACTGTGTTAATCTATCAGATTACATTTTGGCTTTTCTTCTGCTTTAAATCTCAAAAAGAAAAGAAAAATAAATTTAAAAAACATCTCTTCATATAAATGGCATCAACATTTTAAGCTACAGGATACCCTAAAAAGTCATACAAATTGTGCATATAAAGGAAAGGAAAGTAAAAACTTACCAAATATACTTTTTTATTTTATTTTTATTTTATTTATTTTGTCCAATACACAATGAGGGTTTTAGTGGGTATATATATAAGGCTGAAATAGATCTATCCTAGTCTCCCTTAATTTTCAAATTCAGCAAAAAAAAACATGTGACATATATATACACATAGTAAAATACATGATGAAGGTTATAGAGGAGATACTCAAAATATATCTAAGAAAGAATAGAAGAGACATTATAGGAATGGAACATATCAATGAAAGAATAGAAGAAGAGATATAGGAATAGAAGAAAGGTATAGGAGATATAGGAGAGCAATAGGACAGGGGATGGAAGGCACTCTAGTGCACTTGTACTCGCCCCTTACTGACCTCTTAGGAATCTGGATAGGTCAACCGTAGATAATCTAAGGGTAAATTGTTGGGGTTTGGGGATGACTCTATGGAGTCCGGTAATGAGTTCCACGCTTCGACAACTCTGTTACTGAAGTCATATTTTTTATAGTCAAGTTTGGAACGGTTAATATTAAGTTTAAATCTGTTCTGTGCTCTTGTGTTGTTGTGGTTGAAGCTGCAGTAGTCACCGACAGGCAGGACGTTGCAGCATATGATCTTGTGGGCAATACTTAGATCTTGTTTAAGGTGTCTTAGTTCTAGGCTTTCTAGGCTCAGGATTGAAAGTCTAGCCTCGTAGGGTATTCTGTTTGCAAAGAAAAATTTTATTCATATATAAAGGCTATAATAGTTACTGCAAGTTAAATTGAATCATAGAATCATAGAGTTTGAAGGGACATCCAGGGTCATCGGGTCCAACCCCCTGCTCAATGCAGGATTCATTAAACCATCCCAGAAAGATGACTGTCCAATATCTGTTTGAAGACCTCCAGTGAAGGTGAGCTCACCATCTCCTGTGGCAAACTGTTCCACTGGTTTATCACCCTTACTGTTAGAAAGTTTTTTTCTGGTATCTAATCTAAATCTACTCCCTTACAGTTTCATTCCATTGTTTCTAGTCCTTCCATGTGCTAATGAGAACCATGCTGATCCCTCTGCTCTGTGACAGCCCTTCAGATATTTGGAGACAGTTATCAAGTCTCTTCTCAGTCTTCTCCTTTGCAGACTAAACATCCCTGGATCCTTTAAAAACCATTCCTCATAGGACATGTTTTCCAGACCACTCACCATTCTTGTAACTCTCCTTCGAACTTGCTCTAGTTTATCAATTGTGTTCATATAAATAGTTGTTTTTTTATCGAATGGTAATTATACATATTAAGGTAAAAAAATTTGCCTGTAGCTTTTTCGGGAGTGTTTAATCTGTGGACATTCTCGCTTGATGCTCCAACAAAAAGCCTACAAAACTTTTGCCAGACCCATCCTAGACTACTGCTCATCTGTCTGGAACCCATACCACATCTCAGACATCAACACCCTTGAAAATGTCCAAAGATATTTCACCAGAAGAGCCCTTCACTCCTCCACTCGAAACAGAATATCCTACAAAAATAGACTAACAATCCTAGGCCTAGAAAGCCTAGAACTACGACGCCTAAAACACGATCTGAGTATTGCCCACAAGATCATATGCTGCAATGTCTTACCAGTCAATGACTACTTCAGCTTCAACCACAATAACACAAGAGCACGCAACAGATTCAAACTTAAGACGAACCGCGCCAAACTTGACTGTAAAAAATATGATTTCAACAATCGAGTTATAGAAGCGTGGAACTCATTACCAGACTCAATTGTGTCAACCCCTAACCCCCAACACTTCTCCCTTAGACTCTCCACGATTGACCTCTCCAGGTTCCTAAGAGGCCAGTAAGGGGCATACATAAGTGCACTGGTGTGCCTTTCATCCCCTGTCCAATTGTCTTTCCTTTCTTTCACCTATCTTATACATTCTCTTCCTTTCATATATCCTCTCCTCTAAGTTCACTTTCACCCTCTTTTATATTATCACATGTCTATTTTCTTCCTATGTGTTCTGTCTGGGTGCCCCCAGACTTCAACACCAACTGGAAAAAACAGCCAGACAAGCTGGTACAAACAAAGGCACTTTATAGTTTGAAAAATAAACACAGAGAAAAACCTGTTCTTCCCAACAGGCAGGCTATGAGACTTCACAACAGAGTCCTGACGGCCAGACAATACAGCAGACTTCTTGCTGGCACACCCACCACTGTAGAGAATAAGACCCACATCTTTTCCCCCCAAGGTTTCAGTATTCAAAGTCACAAACCAGAATTCCAAGACGCCAAAGATCACAGCCAGGTCCCAGGACTCCCAAAGATAATACTCCACAAGCCAGGAAGGGTGGGTCTGCCTTTTCAGCCTTTCCAGAGAGCACCACACCCAAACCCAGCTGTTGCCTCTTTAGTACTGAAAGTACCTGGCTAATTGTCCCCTTTGTTGTGTTGCTCTTCTCTGCCGGAGATCGATTATTGCTTGTGCATTTTCATCTAAGGAATCCAGGCTGCTTGCTGGGGAGAGCTCCCTCTCGGGGGACTCTGGCTGTCCTCCCTCTCCCTCAGCCTGAGATTCCTCCTCCCCGTCTGCCTGAACCTCCTGTTTCTCATCCTCCCCCTCTGAGCAGGAAGCCGGCAGAGGATCAGCCGTTCCCTGAGGGGCCTCAGACGGAATCACAACACTATGTATTTATGTATTGGACAAATGAATAAATAAAATAAAAAAAAATAGTCAGCCATCATATGTACATCCCATCCACCTTGATACCCTGACTCCATGAGTTTCAAATCCTGGTGGAATTGCTCATCCTGCTCATCACTGAGATTTTCCGGGAAGCTAACAAGATGGCTATATAAAAAAATGCAATTTGATGCTCATGTTGCAACCTCATAACCTAATAATTCTCACAAGGTGTAAAGAAAAAACTTGACATGGTAGAAGAAAACTGACTACAGTTTTGAAACCAGCATGCCCAATTAACTACAAAAAAGCTCAAAAATCAAACTCAACAGAAATTTGTGTCACAAATTGTTTCCCAGTGTGATAATTCCGTGCTCATGTGGCAGGCATGACTAAAGACCAAAGGCACACGGAAGGCCATTACCTTCCCACCAGGGCTGGTTCCTATTTTTCTACTTGCATTTTTATCTTTTTTTCAAACTGCTAGGTTGGCAGAAGTTGAGGCAAGTAACAGGATTAGATTAGATTAGATTTATTGGATTTATATGCCGCCCCTCTCCGCAGACTCGGGGTGGCTCACAACAATGGCAAAAACAGTACATAGTGACAAATCCAATACCCACCAATCCAATTACAATTTTAAGTTAAGAAATTCATAAAACAATCCCAATATATATAAAGAACAAGCACACAATCAATCAAACACCAAAACAACATGGGCAAGGGGGGGGTTTCAGTTCCCCCAAGCCTGACGGCAGAGGTGGGTTTTAAGGAGTTTATGAAAGGCAAGGAGGGTGGGGGCAATCCTAATCTCAGGGGGGAGCTGGTTCCAGAGGGTCGGAGCCACCACAGAGAAGGCTCTTCCCCTGGGTCCCGCCAGACGACATTGTTTAGTCGACGGGACCCGAAGAAGGCCGACCTCTGTGGGAATCTGTGGGATTCGTGCGGCAGAAGACGGTCCCGAAGAGAGACCGATTACATAGTGCTAGGGATTCAAACCGCCAAACTGCCGACTTTCTGATTGACAAGCTCAACATCTTAGCCATTGAGCCATCTCTTCCCTCCTTATAAAAACATACGATATCTTCATATAAATGGCATCCTCCTTTATGAATGTGGTTTTTTTTCTTCCTACAGTTATTGCTGTTTGAACAGCAGAGACTAAAAAACAGTAGGGTAGGGATTTTTTTAAAGAGGTTCCTTAGGGTAAAGATGGCTCTATTGCTTTGAATCAGAGGCAGCATATTTTTTTTCCCCCTTGTCTCCTACGGCTTTGTAAATCGGCTCAGAATGTGTCCTTGTGTGTCAGTTTTGCCTACTCGCACTTGAAAACGCCACCAGCGTCCTGTGATCACAAAGGGAAAGAAATAGTCATGCTGTAGTGAGCAATAAATGCGTGACCAGAGGGATGAGATTATTTTCATTATCAGCAGCGGTATCAGAATACACAGCTCCTGAACAGGAGCAGTTTTTAAAACAGTTCTGTTTGCTTACTCATATCTTGTCGGTTTTTTACAATCTAAGAATTCCATCTATCTGCAGTAGAAAGAGAGCTCAGAATTCTGGTAAATGTTGTGCTAAAATTTAGCTCGGGGTAGGGAAGCATTGCTGAACTATAATTCCCAGAATCCTTTACTTTTTCCCATGTTTCCTAAGGGTTCTGGATATTACAATTCACCCACAGCTGGAATGATACCTGGTACTTGCTATAGGTTAACTTATTTGGCTGCTTTTCTCTAAAATATTAGATAATAACAGCTACTCCATCAAGATGCAGCATGAGAATTGAAAAATAAACACAATCAATTCAATTTATTAGATTTGTATGCCGCCCCTCTCTGAAGACTCGGGGCGGCTCACAACAATAATAAAAACAATATTATATATCTAATATTAAAAAAGCACATAAAACCCTATCATATTTAAAAAAGCAAACAACATATACATACCCAAACATAAATATAAAAAAGCCTGGGGGAAAGGTGTCTCAACTCCCCCATGCCTGGCGGTATAGATGGGTCTTGAGTAATTTACGAAAAACAAGGAGTGTGGGGGCAGTTCTAATCTCCGGGGGGAGTTGATTCCAGAGGGCCGGGGCTGCCACAGAGAAGGCTCTTCCCCTGGGGCCCGTCAAACAACATTGTTTGGTTGACGGGACCTGGAGAAGGCCAACTCTGTGGGACCTTATCGGTCGCTGGGATTCGTGCTGTAGCAGGCGGTTCCGGAGGTACTCTGGTCCAATGCCATGCAGGGCTTTAAAGGTCATAACCAACAGTTTGAATTGTGACCGGAAATTGATCGGCAGCCAATGCAGGCCACGGAGTGTTGCAGACACGTGGGCGAATCTAGGAAGCCCCACAATGGCTCTCGCGGCCGCGTTCTGCATGATCTGAAGTTTCCGAACACTATTCAGAGGTAGCCCCATGTAGAGAGCGTTGCAGTAGTCGAGCCTCGAGGTGATGAGGGCGTGAGTGACTGTGAGCAGTGACTCCCTGTACAAATAGGGCCGCAACTGATGCACCAGGCAGACCTGGGCAAACACCCTCCTTGCCACAGCCGAAAGATGATGTTCCAATCAATCCTGATTCCTTAAGAGCCTGCTGTATGAGTTGGTTTCTTTTCTCTAAAATATTTCCATTAGAGTCAGTCATTATGAGAATTACCATTGAAGACTTGATGCCCGTGTTTATTTGTGTTTCTTGTCCCCTACCATCTTTTTAAATTGTGATGTGTATTTTATATTGTGAAGTGACAGAATGGGGCTGACTTGCAGCCTTCTGCATCCCCCCCCCACTCTTTAATTTGCTTTGGTCAGAGATTAAGATTGTCCTTAGAAACAGAAAAGCTTGTGAGCTTTCTTTTTCTCACCGTCTAGACAATGTACCATTGATAAGATTGTGTTTAGACGCTCGAAAAGGGAAGAGTGCTCCCAAAAGGTCCATAAATAATGCATGAATTATGGCATCAAGATTCATAAGGCAACAGCATCATTTAACCTTGTTCCTAAAATATGCTACTGCCCTGAACATTTTGTACATCACAGTGAAGGAGAATAAGAGAAAAACCCATATGTGTGAAAAGCCTACACATATTTATTTTCTACACATCCTTTGTATGCCCATTTGAGTAGATAGTTGACACTAAAGGATACTGTATATCTATTGTGGTTAGCTCTGGCCCAGCTCCTGCCCCAAGGACTGTGGATGTGGGGGAGACATCCACATGCTGCAGGCCTGTTTTGCCCCCGGTGGAATCTGATGATGAAGGCTCCTCTGACCAAGAAGACATGAGTGACAGGGAGGAGGAAAGTGTGGCAGACAGCTCAGAGGGAGATCAATTATCTAGCTCCTCCTTGGATTCAGAACAAGAGATACAGCCACGCATGCGGAGAGCGATGCATAGACAGCAACAACTGAGAGATTATTATCAAAGAAAATGAGGCCACCTGTGGTTGGGTGGGGCTGTGGTAATTAGTGAGGCTGCTAGAAATAGCAGCCTGTGGGTTTGGCCATTGTGGAGGATTATCTGATCGTTGTGTTTCATGCTTGCTTTGCTGACTTTGATCTTTGTGTGCTGATTTTTCCCCGCTTTGAAACTAAACCAGAGCAAAGTGTGTTTCACTTTGTGAAAGAAGAAGGACTGTGAATTGTCTCACAGCTGCAAGCTAAGTATCACAGAACTGATAAGGGACTTGTACAAATCACCAATTTGTTTGGAGACGATTGCTCTTTGCTATACAAAAAGAGTGCTTCATTTATTTGCATTTTCGGTATAAAGAACATTGTTTTGAATTTTCAAATGTGTGTGTGTCTGAAATTGTATCTGTGCATTTTTGGGAGGATTCTACCAGAGAGCTCGACAGAACAATATCTGTGTATTACATGCTGTATATCTATAATCATATTCTGCATTATAATTACAGAGTTGTTAGGCTTGGACTGCAGAAACCCAGACTAAATTCCTCTCCACCACAAAATATGGTAATTTTGAGCCATTCATTCTGTTGCCCAACTAACCTCACAAGATTGTGATGCAAAAGGATAAATATAAATGTAAAAATGCAATAAAATGACCCTCTACATACAATGACCTACTGTGCATAGAAAATGCACATTCTCCTGCCCACTCAAGTTTGAATAATCGTAGGAAATAGTCTTGAGTGCATGATAAAAGGCAACTTTCCAAAAAAGAGTTACATTTTCCCCCTAATATTTTTAGGGGCTGCCTGAAGTTTTTTTTTTTTAAGAGATGAATTACCAGTAGTTATTGCTTACCCTGGGTTATGGGAAAAAATGAGAACACTATAGCAATTAAGCAAATGTGATGATAAAATAAAATGTCAAGGGCAAACCACATGGTCCATTTCTGCAATTATTTTAATATCATTCTGATTTATTACAAATGGTTGAAAAGTTACGATTAGAAATTTGATTGTTAGAGAAGCTACGAGTTGTAATGCTTAAACTTTCTGCTTTTGCTCAGATACTTAAAATGCTGGCTAGAGGACATTTGTAAGACAAGAATGGTGGTAACTAATCATATATGCGACCCTTCTTTTATCAGCTTTTTAACTTGGAAATCCTCATAAACCAAACTTTCCTTTCCTCATTTTTATTTTTCTTGGAACCTAGCTGAAGAAAATAATTAATAGTCTCCACCTAGGGAATGTTTGTGATAAAAAAAAGCTTCTCGCCTAGGTTTGGCAGACATATAGTTAGGAATTCTGCATGTTACTAACAATTAGTTCTGCTCCCAAGGGTATTGATATATCTGTTAATTCTTCTCTACTCTTTCTTGATGGGCTTTACAAGACTTCATTAAAGAAGAATACAGGCAAATACTCAATAAAAGAAAGAAAGAATAAAAGCAGGATAATGTAGACTAGTATGAGAGAGAGAGAGAGAGTGAGATAGATAGATAGATAGATAGATAGATTTGATGCTTTAAAATCCCATTCCAGTCTGTATTATCTTGCTTTTATTCCTACTTTTATTGAATATTTTATTGGCCTGCATTGGATAGGCAGTTACTCTGAATGCTTCTGCAGCACACATTATTTGACTTAATAATAATAATAATAATAATAATAATAATAATAATAATAATAATTTATTAGATTTGTATGCCGCCCCTCTCCGAAGACTCGGGGCGGCTCACAACAAGCGATAAAACAATACTGTACAGGCACAAATCTAATATTAAGAAAAACTAAAAACCCTATCAATTTAAAAAACAAAACAAAAACCAAACAACACATACATACCAAACATAAATTATAATAAGCCTGGGGGAAAGGTGTCTCAAATCCCCCATGCCTGGCGGTATAGATGGGTCTTAAGTAGTTTACGGAAGACAAGGAGGGTGGGAGCCGTTCTAATCTCCGGGGGGAGTTGATTCCAGAGGGCCGGGGCCGCCACAGAGAAGGCTCTTCCCCTGGGGCCCGCCAGACGACATTGTTTAGTCGACGGGACCCGGAGAAGGCCGACTCTGTGGGACCTTATTGGCCGCTGGGATTCGTGCAGTAGTAGGCGGTTCCGGAGGTATTCTGGTCCAATGCCATGTAGGGCTTTAAAGGTCATGACCAACACTTTGAATTGTGACCGGAAACTGATCGGCAGCCAATGCAGGCCACGGAGTGTTGTAGAAACGTGGGCGAATCTGGGAAGCCCCACGATGGCTCTCGCGGCTGCGTTCTGCACGATCTGAAGTTTCCGAACACTTTTCAAAGGTAGCCCCATGTAGAGAGCGTTGCAGTAGTCGAATCTCGAGGTGATAAGGGCATGAGTGACTGTGAGTAATGACTCCCTGTCCAAATAGGGCCGCAACTGGTGCACCAGGCGAACCTGGGCAAACGCCCTCCTTGCCACAGCCGAAAGATGATGTTCCAATGTCAGCTGTGGGTCGAGGAGGACGCCCAAGTTGCGCACCCTCTCTGAGGGGGTCAGTAGTTCCCCCCCCCAGGGTAATGGATGGACAGATGGAATTGTCCTTGGGAGGCAACACCCACAGCCACTCCGTCTTGTCTGGATTGA